>NC_090832.1:61075000-61297500 GCF_028021215.1 Eschrichtius robustus | reverse complement strand
ATTTATTGATGAATATTATATGCTAATACTGCTGTAGATGTTATTAAATTTAATCTTTTAATCTTCCGAATAACTCTGTGAGCTAAGTATTATTTTCCTTATTTCACAGGAGAGAAAGATGTAAAATACTTTAGTGAAGAATGTGTAGGTAATAAAGCAGAATAGACCTTCAACCTAGGCCATCATCCCTCACATGCTATGCTCTAGCCATGACACATCCATACTCACCCAAACTCCATGAGAACCCTGTGAGGTTTAACAATAACAACTATGATTATTCAGTGGCCTACAAAGAACTCTTAACTTTTAATTGAAGAACCAGCCTTTGCTCCTAAGTTTTTTTCAGTTCTCAGTAAGACTCTCAATATTCTTTTGCACAGTGGTTCTTAAACTTGAGCAAACATCTGGAATCAACTAGAAGAATCAGCTAGAAACTTTGTTGAACAGAGATTCTGGGGCCCAATCCAGAGTTCCTGATTCAGTAGGACTGGGGTAAGCTTGAGAATTTGCATTTTTTGCAAGGTTTCAGGTTTTGCTGATGCTGCTAACTTGGAGATGCAGATTATGGAAAAAAAATAGAAATGTCAAGTGTCTCCACGTTTTTGGGGTGAGCAATTGAAGAATGAAGTTGACATGGCCTATGATGGGAAAGACACAAGTGGAAAAGATTTAATTTCAGAAATAATGAATTTGATATGTATCCAGTTGGAAGAACCAGGCAGGCAGTTCGATGTATATAGCCAAGCTGGAGATATAAACTTGGGAGTTGTTGGACTATAGATGATTTTCATGGCATCAATATTGGATGAGATCACTAATTGAGTACAGAGAGAATAGAAAAGGACCAAGGACTGAGCTCTGTGGAACTCCAACAGTAAGAGTTTGGGAGAAAGAGCAGACTGAATAAAGAATATTGAGAGGAAAGAACCACTGAAGTAGGAGAAAACCAACGTGGCTCAGTGTCTCAGAAGTCAGTCATCTGATTTCCATTTTAAAAGGATCACTCTGGCCAATGTATTGAGAATAGACATTAGTGGGCCGTGTTGGAAGCAGGGAGACTAGTTAAGTGAATATTCCAATAATCTAAATGGGAAATATTGATATTTTGGTTCAGAATGGTAACAGTAGGAATAGTGATAAAGGTTAGGTCTGACATTTATTTTGAGGACAGAACTGACAAGATTTACAGAAGGATTGATTATGGGATATGAGAGATGGAAGTGGCAAGCCTTTTGGTTTGAGCAACTGAAAATATAGAGTTATTTACTGAGATGAGGGAACTATGAAGTAGGAGCAAGTTTTGTTGAAAAAAATGATGATTTAGGTTTATTATATGTTATAGTGTGATTTATATTAGGCATCCATGTAAAGATATGGATTTAACAGTTGGGTATAAAAATGTGAAGTCCAGTTAGGAGGCTGGGTCTGGAGACAGAAGTTTAAGAATTGTCATCCCAGAGATGGTATTTAAAGCTATTAGTCTGCATGAGATTACTAAGGAAGTAAGAGTAGATGGATAAAACAAAGTATTTATGGTCTGAGCACTGGGGCTCCCGATGTTAAAAGGTAAGGGAGATGAGGAGAAACTAGTAAAGGTGACTGAGAAGGGGAAACTGGTGACTTAAGAGGAGATCCAGGAAATTATGGTTTACTGGAAGCCAAAGGAAGCTCATCTTCTCAAGCGTGACAAATACTGTGATAGGTGAAATAAGATGAGCACTGGAATTGAACACTGAGTTTAGCAATATGAAGGTTATTATTGACCATGTTCAGAGCAGTTTTGGTGGAATCATGGGGACAAAACTCAGGAATGGATTCCAGCGAGAATGTGAAGATAATTAGAAACAATGAAAATAGTACAAATAGACAACACCTTCTAGGAGTGTTGCTGCAAAGGGATTATAGAAAAGATCTGGTAGCTGGAAAGAGTAAGTGGTGTCAACTGGTGTTTTTGTTTTGTTTTGTTTTCCAGTTTTATTGAGATATAATAGACATACAGCATTATATAAGTTTAAGGTCTGCAGCATAATGACTTGACTTTGATATATCATGAAATGATTACCACAGTTCAGTTCACATCCGTCATCTCATATAGATACCAAAAAAAAAGAAAAAAGGAAAAAAGATTTCCTTGTGACGAGAACTGTTAGGGTCTACTCTCTTAACCATATAGCAGTGTTAACTATAATCATCATGTTGTATATTATATCCCCTCTGCTTATTTATTTTATAAACTGGAAATTTGTACCTTTTGACCACCTTCATCTAATTCCCTTTCTCCTTTCTCCCTCTGGTAACCACAAATCTGATCTCTTTTTCTATTAGTTTTTTTTTTTTTAATTGATTTGATATATAAGTGAGATCATACAGTATTTGTCTTTCTCTGTCTTATTTCACTTAGCATAATGCCCTCAAGGTCCATTCATGTCTTCACAAATGTCAGGGTTTCCTTCTTTTTTATGGTTGAATAATATTGCATTGTACAGATATATACACCACAACTTTTTTATCCATTCATCTGTTGATGGACACTTAAGTTGTTTCTATGTCTTGGCTATTGTAAATAAGGCTGCACATGGGGTGCAGATATCTCTTAACATAGTGTTTTCATTTCTGTCAGATATATTCCCAGAAGTGGAATAGTGGGATCACATGATAGTTCTTGATTTTCTGAGGAAACTCCATACTGTTTTCCATAGTGGTTGTAACAATTAAAATTGCACCCACAGTGCACAAGGATTCCCTTTTCTTCACATCTTTGCCAGCATTTGTTATCTCTTATCTTTTTGATGATGGCCATTCTAACAGGTGTGAGGTGAAATCTCATTGTAGTTTGATTTACATTTCCCTTATGATTAATGATCTTGAGTACTTTTTCATGTACCTGTTGGCAATTCATATATCTCCTTTGGAAAAATGTCTATTCAGGTCCTTTGCCCATATTTAGTTGGATTATTTCTTTTTTGGCTATTCAGTTGTATGTGTTTTTATATATTTTGGATATTAACCCATTATCAGATATGTGGTTTGCAAGTATTTTCTCTCATTCCTTAGGTTTTCTTTTCATTTTTTTTGATCATTTCTTTTGCTGTGCAAGCTTTTTAGTTTGACATAGTCCTATTTGCTTATTTTTTATTTTGTTTCTTGTGCTTTAGAGGTGTGATATCCAAATAATCATTGCCAAGACTCATGTCAGGGAGCTTTTTTCCCTATGTTTTCTTCTAGGAGTTTTATGGCTTCCAGTCTTACATTTAAGTTTTTAAACCATTTAGAGTTAAGTTTTGGGAGTGGTGTAAAATAGGGATCTAGTTTTATTCTTTCACATGTGAATATCCAATTTTCCCACCACCATTTATCAAAGAGACTGTCTTTTCTTCATTGAGTATTCTTGGCTTCCCATCAAATATTAGTTGACCATATATTTTGTTTGTTTTTAAAGAAAGAGGAAATAACAGCATATTTCTGTGCTGTTGGGATAAACCAGAAGAGAAAAAACTGATAGTGCAGGATAAAGAGGAGAATTTCTAGAATAGTAGCTTTGAGAAGGTGAGAGGGATAGGATCTAATACATAGGTGAAGGTGTTAGAATTAAATAACATCAAAAACACAGCCATAATAAAAGGAGGGAAGGCAGAGTATCTGTACCTAGATGCAAATGAGTGGGTTGATTTGGTAGTGGAAGTCTATGGAAGGTTTCTGCTCATTGTTTCTATTATTTCAGAGAAACAGGCCATCTTCTGAGAGTAAGGATAGCAGATGTATTGGGGGGTAGACAATATGACTGAGACAAAAATCCTATGTAAAAACTTGTCTCTTTAGGTAAGATAGATCAATTGAGCTAATATTTAGGCTGGAACTAAGGAGAAAATAAGCCACTCTCCCTCCCCATTGCAATATCCATAACACACTGCTCTAGTCTTCCTGAGATAGACCACCATAAGCAATGTGGGTCAAGAACTGGGGTAAACTGAAGACACCTTGTTCAGATCACAGCTGCTATAGTGGATCTTACAGATATCCTTCTTGGATAATGCCCTCTGTCCTTACTCTCTTCTAGCTTTTGCTGGACAGGAAGATAAGGGTCCTGTGAAGCTGGATCATGATCCAAGAGTTGCTATTTTCACTGCATTAGTTATAAACCATATCCAGCTCAAGGGTATAAATGCACATTATAGGAACATTCTGCTATAGGGTCAAGTGTAAGACATTTGGGAGTGATCAGTTGGGTGCTATCTCCATATTTTGAGTTTTTTGGTTTACAGCATGCAAATAAACAGACTTTCTTTTACAGTGCTTGGTGAACAGTGTGGTTAATTGAGTCAAACAACATGAGTCATCTTAGGAGAATTGGTATAGGCCATGTGTAAATTAAACAGGCTGGGCTAAAAGCTACTCTGCAGTAGGTAAAATATTTGTGATTAACCTAGAGGATTCAAAGAAGTAAGTTTAGTAAGAATTGTGGTTCATAGAGAGATGGGAATCATGATACCCTTTAATCTGGAATGACTAAAGAAATTGAGCCCAGCAACTGCTAGTGTATCTTGTCTCTGAAAGATCAGGGCACCTGTTCCCTTAATTGTGGATGTGAGAGGATCCTAAAGATTAAATAACGAATGAAACACTGTGGATGAACCCCTAGCCACCCTAGCAAATATCCTGTAACACACACATCTCATTGTGATTTTAGAATTAATGGATTAATTAAATCTCATAACGCCAGGGGCCAATTTAATAGCATGAATGTAAATCTAGGGTATAGAAAACTAGAAAGAATTGGTACACCTCTGGGCTTGTTTTTCACTGTTGAATCATTGATTTGGTTGAGGCACTCCCAAGTCTCAGTTATGAAACAATGATTTACACATAATAGGTGTTCAATAAACATGAATGAGTGATTGTTTGATGAGTTAAATCATGCACAGTTGCATTTATAAACAAATGACACAGATTTCTTGCTTATTAGCTTTGTGTAGAAAAGCTTTCTTCTCTTTCTTTCTTTTCTTTTTTTTTTTTTAAGAAATAATTCCAAATATGTCTACAGAATAGGGAGTGGCATTCTTAGATTTCATGGGAACAACATCTATATACAATATGTGTTTAGATGATATTACGATTTTAGGTGTATATTTAGCTGTGATTTTTGTGATTTCTCATTTGTATGAGAAGAAAAGTGCCACATAATCTTGAAAAATTAAAATAAATCATTTGATCTTTTTGGCTCTGATATTTTAGAAGGAAACCATATTCTGTCACACTACTATCACGTGTAAAAAAATCACAGACAATCAGAATCTTCACACAGCTTCGTTCTCAGTATCTGAGACATTTCTATTTCTTTATGAGGAAAATACCCAGGGATGGGTCTGCATGCTCTCTCCAGTAAGCAGCTAAAATAATGGTGGAGATAATGAGTTTTAAGAAAATGTGAAATGTAGTAAATGAACACCAGGCTATCAAAAATTCTGTGAAGGTTTACAGTGATGAATTAGAGGAAGATGGAAATGTAGAAAATATATATGTATTTCTAACAGGAATGGATTTTCTAAAAATAAAATGTTTATTATTTTGAGTTTTCTGTCGGTTTTAATTTTAATTATTTTAAGAGTCTTAATTAGTTTGCAACCAATTTATGTGTACTTAAAACAATTTGTATTGCTTTTTAAGCAGTTAGGAGATACTGGAAATTTTAGAGATTGTGAATCTTGCATAAAATAGTAATCCTATCTCTAATATAGCTTTGTATTTAGTAATTGTATAAAATATTCCACCTATTTTAGAAATATAGACTCTAAATTTAACTACTAATAAAAATTTGGAGAAATTCTGGACTTAGGACTTCCTTTTCTATCACAAAGTATGAATTCTAACATATATTATCCTTAAGAAATTATATTATTTTCTCAAATCTTTGCCTTTTATGATAAATTCTGAAATTCAAATGGTATACATTGTTACAAAATTTCTAAAAATTGTTAATTAACTCTAATAATTTTTTTTAAAAACCTCAAATTTACTTTCATGAATCAAACTATTTATGAATGTTTAATTTTAAGCCAATTTTTAAAAAATAAAATATTAAGAAAGGTAAGGTTTACACTGTGTGCCTAGGACAATAGACTCAGCTCTTACTTGGAACAAGACTTGTTAAAATAAAACAAAACAAATTCACAAACACATCCAGACCTATCCATGGGACATGAAAAAATGGGAGATTGGTTGTGATCTTCAGAGGCACACCAGCAGTTTTATATAATATTGGCTCTGACGAAATAAATAATTAAACTGGGTTTTGCCCTCAGATCTGCTAAACAAAATCCAGATAATTATAGATTCTTTTAAGTTTTCTATTCCTCATGTAAACGTTCATGCTCTTAAATTGGTCCCCAGCATGCCAATGACTGCTCACAGACATTTCAAATATCACACAAAGGAATAAAATAATGCATGGAAAAGTCAGATGATATCATCATTATGCCACCAATTAGACAATCATAGTTTGTCATTTGATGAAAGCGTGGAGTAGCAGTTATTAGATCCCTTCATGGTTGTGTTGGATACCCCATCTCTGTTTTCAGCCATTTGCCTTGACACCTCAGTAGAATTCCTAGTTTCTGGTAGAACAGCAAGTCCCAGGTCCAAAGTTTCTCCAATTCAGACTATGCTGCCAATGACACTGCAGTCCAGTAAACTCATAAAATCCACATTCTTCTGTGGTTCTATATGTTATTTAGAATCATGTCTTTTCAGTTCCCCTTTGGATTAAATTCAAAGGTTCCAAGAATGGTACTCCAAAATTGTCAAAATTTGATTAAATATGTATTGGTACAGTCATCAATTTTTTATATATTGATAGTCAAATTTAGTCAGATTTTCTTTTTTTTTTTTTTGTCTTTGACTATTATAGTCTCCAAACTGATTTCCTGTTTCAGCTTTATCTCTCTCCTACCTAACTGCTGGTATTCTCTCTTTTTTAGATTTCTTTAATGGTTTTTCATTGTTTATAGAGTAGAGGCTAAGTTCATTTGCTTGGTATCAAAGCTCTTCATGATTTGGCCTGTACCACGGGTTTTATTTCTTATCCCTCTCTGTCTTGTAAATTATTCTTTAGCATTCTAAACCTGCTTGTCCGTTTCCCTATTCACATGATGCTTTGTCTCTGTCACTTTGTCGAGGTATCTTTTAGCAGGAAAGTCTCCCTTTCTCTTTACCTAATTACTCCTACTCACCTTTTAAAACTCTGTCTTGACTCATTCCAGAGATTCTTTCCGGATAATTATTTCACCTCTAAACTGGATGCCTGTCCTTGATGCTTTTACAATATGTGTTGGAGTTCAAGTCCTGCCGGTAACTCCATCTTCTGTCTAGGCTTCTTTTCAAAGAAGAAGATCTGTTAAAGAACAGTAGTCTAATGAGGAACAAAGGAACAATTTATTAATTACTGTGCATGTGCCTGATAATCGCCAAACAGGAGAAAATGGATTGGTGAACATAATTTAGGTCAAGAGGTTTAAGCCAGTTTCCTTCATTCTAATTCTCTGTGTAACCTCTTCCACCTCTATTGAATGGTGGCCCATCAGGACCACCTTTTTCTCTTTCAGTTTCAGCTACTTATCCATACAGCTGTTAGGGATAAATGGACTTTAAGATTTAAAGAAAAGGGACTTAGGATCAAAAGACCTGGCTTAGACATCTTGACCCAAGTCTCATTCTCCATAGCTGAGCCTCACCAGCTGACTTGGAATGCCAGTCCTCATCCAGGCCGTTCATTTAACAAAAGTGTTTGAGCACCGTCTATACCTCAGTATCTTCTGTTCTAGCCCCTGGAGATGTAATAGTGGAAAACAGAGAGAAGAGAAGTCTTCCTTCCAACTCACATTTGTCTGAGGGTATAGAAGGGATTTGTGACTCATGAGATGTTTCATAATCTTCATTTATCATCTGTATCTCATGCAACTTATGAATCTCTTTAGATGCTGTCTTCTGTTTTTATTTTCCCCAGAGACACCATACAGTTGTCTCTCTGTTGCCTGTCAGTGTGGTTTTGTAAATACACAAGTGCCAAGTGTGCTTGGCAAAATAGTACATGGTATTTGTTCTTATTTTGTATAGGTAATGTGTATTTAACATAAAAAGCAGATAATACAGTTGAGAAAAAGAAAAAAATTAAACAGAAAAAAAATTCCACGGTCCAGATAAATAACGACTATTAACATTTTATGACAAGGCCCCAAAATGTGAATAATCTGCTCAAGATGATAAAATTTGCATTATAGTTACAATTGCAATCAAATATTTCCTATATAACATGAAACTTCAGGTTTGCAATGATTATAATGATAATGATGATGATATCAAAATAGCAGCTATTTTTTTATACATCTACTACATATCAGGCAGTGTAGTAGGCTGTTGAAGTATCAAAACTCCACAATGGGCTTTTAAAGTAGACATTATTATCCCTATTTTATAGATGTATAAATAGACGCAGAGGAATTAATACATTCCTTGAACATTTAGCTTTATTTACAAATATAACTTTTGAGAAGACATAGTTTGTATTTTATATACAAGTACACATAACTTATCTAAATTCAGAATGGCTTCCAAAGGTCATAGGATCCTTAGCAAGAAATTTAGAGATAATTTCAAAATAATAACCCAAGAGGAGTTTAAAAGAATTACATAATCTTGTTTGATGAACAATTCCTCATGTCAGAATATCCCAGATTGGGAGACATAACAGCTATAGTGACTTGGCATTCGAATTGGATGGGATAGATTGTTGTTCTGTTGTGGGTAGGCCTTTTATACTTTAAAAGTAATAATGTTTTTATTTAGAGAATGAATTGGATTTGGGGGCATGTATGTTATATGCTGCAATTTAAAAATTTTGGAGTTTCTTCGTATTTTTAAGAGTTCTTCAGTTTGAAAGAACAAGGCTTTCCTACAAATACCAGGCAAATTGCTCAGCAAGTTGTGCTGTCGATCACCTCTGGATAGAAATGCTCACAGAGTGCTGAAGTGTCCTTGTAATTTTACAGCCTCTTTGAGTCATGTTTTTAGAACCCCAATCATTTTCAAACTGAAGCACTCTCAAAATTTTACAGTTTTATGAGCAATGTAAAATTAGTTCAGTATTTTATAACTTTATATTTTCATATAATTCTTAAAGAAAATGCATGCCCAATCTGTTTCCTAGTGTGATGATATGTGTTTGAAACATTGTACAAATCACATCAAATTAGTTTTGAAAAACAAAGAAAGGCATTATAATTTTAATGGACCTTCCAGAAATTAAAAAGCATTGGTTGAAAGGCTATCTTGATTTTTGTGAGTTAAAACAGACAAAACAAGAAATTAACTGAGGACTTTACAGGTATAACAATGTAACAAAAGAAAGACATAAATCTTTCAGTGTTGGTCTGAAGAGACTGAAAGGGAGAAAAGCTAACATAACTACAATTTCCACAGCTTCCCTCTTCGCTAAATCTTTTAGTGTTGGTCTGAAGATACTGAAAGGGAGAAAAGCTAACATAACTACAATTTCCACAGCTTCCCTCTTCGCTACAAAATTATTCAGAAAAACAATGTGGGCTCATTTATATCCAGTGACCTTACTGTATGTCCTGGAGATATCACAGTTATCTTGTGCTATTAAGCTTTCTTTAGAAAATGTAAGATTAATATTAGTTTAATTGAAAGATTGAACAGAAACACTGACATCCATTCAACCAAATCATTAAATTCAACACTCCATATGGACACAAAGAACATCTAATTTATCCAATTAAAATAATTTCTGTGCCCTTCAAAGGTGTATTGCCATAACAAGCAATGAACCACTTTTTAATAATGCTACACTCTGTCCTCTTATGATGACTTTAACAGAAAAGAAGTATTTTATTTGATGGACTAGGTAAGTTGGATCCTAAGCCAACTAAAAAGAAAATAATAGCGCCTCCTTTAATAATGCTCCTGCTAGAAAATTTTGGCAAATAAATGTATTTACTTTGTTGTCGGTTCCACATGAATTATTTTATTGGCAGGTTTATTTATTAATTATCCAGAGCAATGGCTTTGAGAAGCTGAAGCAAGCCTACTGAATAATAGATAATGCAGTCTTCCCAATAAGTCCATCAGGGATATTCAAGTTATTCCTGACATAATAAAAACTGTTCTGAAACAGAAGCAACTTAGGAAAAATATCTGAACGTTGAATTCAAGTGCATAT
Organism: Eschrichtius robustus; assembly: GCF_028021215.1. Lineage (NCBI taxonomy): Eukaryota > Metazoa > Chordata > Mammalia > Artiodactyla > Eschrichtiidae > Eschrichtius > Eschrichtius robustus. Next base: position 61,287,269 of record NC_090832.1, on the reverse strand, counting down.
TAATGTAAAACAATCTTGCTATTTTTCTAAATAAACTGTGGGGGAAAAGTCCTCAACATCACAACAAAGATGGTATGGACTTCCAGGGAACTCTAATATAAAGTACTAAAGCAGAGAGAAGGTGGAAAGACTATCAAGTTCATTTCTCTTTTTTGGAAATAAATGGGAGATAGTGTAGTTAGAGAAAATTTAAACCTAAGAAAATTAAACATATTTTTGTGAACAATACGTAATCTAAATACATGTATGTTTCCTTATGTAGATGAGTTAAATCCCAGAACACTGATAGGATTTCCAGGCAATATTATCATAGAAAATTGAAGCTATGGAAGATTGGTGTTCCAATTTTTTGTATATTTTTCAAACTTAGAAAGAAAGGCAACTCTAGAAACTGTAGACGTACATTTTTGACCTACAGTTTTTACCTTAAGGCATTCTATATTATCTAAAATAATTCATGGATAGACAGAAAATAAAGTGATAACCACTATGAACTAGTTGGGTCAAGTTATACTAAAATATTATGGTTATTACTATTTTTGCTATGTTCACTAGACAGGCCAGTCAAAGAAACATGGTAGAGTTGTTGTAACGTAATGAACGTCCAACAAGGCATTTAAGAGTGTCTGATGCTAAACTATTGAACAGTCTGGGGACATGTATCTTATGTGATAGCATAGGCAGGCAAATTAGTAACTTATTGATTGAGTGGTTATATCCTAAATATGCTTTTTAATGGATTGATGTCTGTAAGAAGGATGATTTTTGATGGTGTACTATGGGCTCTGTCTTTGGTCATCGCTTGGTCAATATCTTCATTAGTGATTTGGATGAAGGCAATGAATTGCATGCTAATCACTTTCAGAGGTAATGAGAAGGCAGAATAGAAAGAAGCTCCACAAAAAATTTAGCATTGCTTAGCATAATAAAAACCACAATGTGTTTGTTAAATAAATATGTTATTTCTCCAAAGAGATCCTAGTTGAGCAATGGTTTGAATCTGTAATAAAAATATTTAATTAGGAATAAAATGGCAACATAAAAATGAAGGGTCATAGAGAAAGAGCGTAATAAACGTACAAAGGATTTAGTCACTAACAAGGTAACAAGCTTCTCATGAGTTACCAGTGAGACTTGGCTCCCCATGGACCAACCTGTCTTTACCAGAGAAACTAATCAGAATTCTCATAATATCAATGTCTAATAAAGTACAGTTTACAGATTAAAGAAGTGATGGCTCCACCCTATTTCATGCAGGTCAGGTCATAACTGGAATCCTATTCATTTCTAGGTACCAGTCTTCATATTGGACATGGACACTCTAGAGCAAATCTAGGGTAGAATGCGGTTGTGGAAACAATCATGTAGTTAAGATGTTTGTGCCAAATATTTCTCTGATATTATAAATTCATACATGATATTAATTTACAAAATGTAGGATCTTAACTTCTGTCCACTAAAATTTCATGTTCAATCTACCATTTCATAGAAACTACTTTCCACATGGTCATAGTGGCTTATGTTGCAATAAATCCAATGCTTAGAAAATTCTCACTTTTGACTTCTCAGTTGCATTTGACACTGTGGAACACTGTCTACTTTTTGAAAATCTCTTTCCTTGGCTTCTAGGACACCACAATCTCCTAACTTTCTTTCCATTTTTGACCATGGCTTCTCATATTTCTTTAAGGGCTGCTCCCCCCACCGCCCTTAAATATTGACATTCCTTACTCCTTTGTCCTGTTTCCTCTCCTCACGTCACTGTGCCCTCTCTTCTTGGAATCATCTTGTATTGTCATCCATGTGCTGAGGGCTCCCTACTCTATGTATCAGTCCCAAACCTCTCTCCTGAATTCTAGGCCCCCTTATCTAGTGACCTGTTGGACATCTCCACTTGGATGGAAATATACTTTGGTGAAAGGTGCAAGGGAAGGAACCATTTTATTTCTCAAATGGCAGTAAGCTAGTTGTTCCTGCCTAATTATTCTGTTAGACTATAAACAAATGAAGGCATCCATGTCTTGTCTAAGGCTGTGTTCACGCAATAGCTCATTGCCTGACCGAGTAGGCTTTCAATAAGTACTGGTTAAATGAATGGCTGAATGAATCAGTGAGGGAATCATCAAGCTCAGACACTTTTCCATCGTAATGCTTTCCACTGCAATTACCCTTGTCAAAACCACTATCATTTCCCACCTGGGATACAGGAGTAGGATCCCAGTTGAGCTCTCTCAAAACCATCTTGCTTTTAGAAAGCTTCCATAAACCAATCCATATTTTATAAAGTAGCCAAAGCTAGCCTCCTAAAACACAGATCTGATCAGACCATGCTCCTGTTTAATATATTTAAATGGATTTCCACTGTGCCTGAGCCTGATCTGCAGGAGGTCTATAATCTATTTCCTGCTTTCCTATTTATGACATTTCCCCATCACTTTTTATGCTACCAATATTCAGGATGTTTTACTTCTTTAAATGTGCCATATAATCTTTATTTCCCCCTGGCTGATTGTCTTCAGATCTTGGCATGAAGTTTCTTCCTCCAGGAGACCTTCCCTGATTTTTTTATTCCAAATTATGTTTCTTTTGGCTTCCAAAGATGATTTGTACTGCCTTATCATATCATTTATTCTTACAGATTTTCATAATATCTTGTTTAATTATAAATCTCCTTCACTAGATTGCACTCTGTGTAGGTCAGGGCCAGGATGATCTTGTCTATGTTAGGTCCCCTGCTCCTAGTACCTTGCCTTTCGCTTCATAGGTGTGCAATTGTTGGATGCCTGAACAGAGCCACTACATTGTGTTCACAGATTGCCCTTCCTGTTTCTCTTGGATTGTGCTATTCATCAAGAGTTGATACAATTTAATGCATGACAAAGAAAATCAAACACTACTAAAATCATTCTGTTTTGAAGTGCAGCAATATGTTTGTAGAACAGAGGTTTAATTGAAAATGAATGACTTATATAAAGAAATATAACAATTGCATTCACAGAACTGCAGTCCATAGTCTATTAACTCTAGTATTTGTAATGTATTGTGGCAAATAATATGTCTGAAAAGAATTAGGAACAATATTTAAATAGGTTTAGTATTGTTTCAAGATTAGTTGGGGAATCAATTAAAGAGAAAAGTTGAAAGAAAAAGACCAGTATACCTTATATAAATTATTCAGAATTTAGTATGTAAGACTAAATTTTTGGTTTATGTATGTTTTAACTTAATTATTTTATTTACTACCACAGGAACCCTGTGGCATGGTTTGCGGCATAATGACATGTGAAAAAAATGATACTAAGAAAGGTTAACCTGTGCAAAATAAAGGGGTTACTAAGTATCGGGGTTGGCCCTCAAACCTAAATCTTCTAACTCCTCACCCCATGTTTTGTGCACTAGGCTAAATAGAATATCTTGTAACTCACTTTACATAATTTTCTGGTCCATTTGCTCTCTTGCTTCAGTAAATGTGCTCCTCCATTAGTTCACTTACCACTACATTTTGCCATCTTTGTATCTCCATTTTAGCCCAGAGCAAACAATTTATTTCAAAAAAACGTGGTTTCCATAAAATGTTAGGAAAGTGAGGGAAGAATGACCTTTATAGACCCAGCCATTTTCCTCCAGAAATGATAGGCAAATGAGTTGTATAGAAGAGTCAGTTTTTTTTTTAATTAAGGGAAGATTGAAAACTCCACTAAAAGTATGACATGTATATGATACTTACCAAGTTCTAAATACTCTACATGTATTAGTTTATGTACTCCTCAAAGTAACCATACGAAGTAGTTACTATTGCTGCCCCCATTTTACAGATGAGGAAACTGAGGCACAGAGAGGTTCAGAAACTCACTTGAGGTGGTAAGTGTGTAGATGGGATTTTACTAGGGCCCAGAGTCTGTTTTTAACCACTATGGTAACCTGTTTCTCAATAACTGTTTTTTCTTGACTTCCTTAGCTCTCTTAATTTCACTTATTCAACAAACATTTATCAGACACTGAACATTGGTCAGGCACTGAAGGGGAAAATCAGATATGGTTCTTGTTCTTCAGGAACTATATTAGCTTATTTCTACTGATATTGAATATTCTGTGGAATACCTTTTTCTCTTCCTCAATTAGATGTCTAATGGAGGTCCAACTATATAACAAGATGAAAAATTGATGTTTGAAAAGTTGTTGTAGTATAACAGGTGAACTCATATAAAGTTTCTCTTTATTGAAAAAAGAGGCTGCATAGATTTGGATGTGCATTTTCTTTGTAAATATGGGTCTGAGCAACTGAGATTGCAGACATTAGGAGTGTAAATGGAGGAGATTGGACAAACAAGGGAAGTGCATGAATGTATGTGTGTGCACGTGTGTGTGTGCTTATGTGGTGTCAGTACAGGGACTAACAGGCTAGAAAGAGAAATTCAATTGCTGTTGCAAAAATTCTAGTGTTGTATAGGTGAAAAAAGGAGAGGCTGACAACTGGGGAGGAGATGATTGGTGGTCCAAAATACAGGGAGGTAAAAACAAAAAGAAAAAAACAACTTTTAATAGCTATGAACCAATGACCACATAATAATCTTTGAAAGTTATAAAAATCCTATGTAAGTAGTTTTGTATGCAGAATAATAGTGATTAGAAAGAAGACGTTCTAGAGAACATTTATTATTAAAATATTCTTCAAATGGCTAAAGTATGTCATTAGTGAAATTTGCTTTCTTTATTGTTTTTCCATGTCCCACTCACTCTAACTGCTTCCTTTCTCCACTACTCCTTCTCTTCAACCTCCTTCCTGTAGTTGGTCTCTTTAGAAGAAATTAGACCTACCAGAATTGGCCAGTATGACATACTGCAGGACCTTTGCCCACACTGTTGTACTCAACTGACGTTTTGTGGATCTGACTGCCTTAGAATAAATTCTGCCACTGAACAGCTGCACCTAGCAAGAACATCACATAAATTTCTGGGAAGTCCAATATTGGAAAGACGTCAGAAAATTGGAGTCAGTTCAGAAAAGAGTAACAACTGAAAAGGAACTGGGGGAAGGGGATGATTTATGAGGAGATAATAAAATAAATATATACTGTGCATCATCCTATACATATACAATACATAATTCTGCAATGGGAATATGTTAAATTAAGAAACGTATTAATTTCAATGAAATCTTCAAATATGTTTCAGCTGAGATAATATTTAAGTTATTTAAAACTTGATTATTTCTTAGAAATTAGGAATTAATGATAATTATTTATCACCATTAATAACTGATAATACTTAGTAGTCATTATTTAAAATTCCTGGTAATTTTATAGAACTAGTAGAGTTTCTAGATGTTAACTGTGACACATCTAATTTTTCTTATTTTTTATTTTATTTTAAAATTTTTATTGGAGTATAGTTGATTTAAAATGTGCGTTAGTTTGTGTTAGTTTTGGGTGTACAGCAAAGTGAATCAGTTATACATGTACATACATTCACTCTTTTTTAGATTCTTTTCCCATATAGGCCATTATAGAGTACTGAATAGAGTTCCTTGCGCTACACCACAGTTTCTTATTAGTTAGCTATTTTATATATAGTATGTTTTATTTTTAATGAACAAATGTTTATATTTAATGTTGATTAACCAAGCTCAGCAGTGAATGAAAAATAGCCAAAATTACACAGTTTGTGAATTTACTAAATACAATGTCAGACACATATTAGGCTCTTATGAATATTTTTTAAACAAACAAATAAGTGCTAATAAATCACGTTGGCAAAAATGTTATATGTCTATAATCTCAAGGAAGTAATTGCAAGATGAAAACGAAAAATTTAGTTTTTTGTTAGCTTTCAAACCTGTGCATTTGTGCAGATAAAATTTAAATTCATCTGTCAGGTAATAAAATGATTGGCTTTTTAAAAATCATTTTTTAAAAATCTGAAATTGTTTTTAACACCTCAGTGTTCTTAGAAAGAATTGCTGTTTTAGTGATATTAAGGTTTCCACAGTCTAAAACTTGGTGTGTCTCTTTATTCATTTTGAAGTTTTATTTGTAAAGAAACTACAGATTTCCTTAGAGCGTTTTTGAAAAATAGCCTATGTGTTTATGGCTATTAAAAAGAGCATTTCCCCATTTTCATCTTCTAACTGGTTAAGGATAAAGCAGAGGAAAGCTGTGGGATTTTGTTTATATAGATATCTACTCAATGACAGAATTATGTTACTAATTCAGCATTTTTTCTTATTTTCTCTTGTGTTTTCATATTTGATGCAAACAAGAGTGTTGTTCTCCTCTTCAACAGTTACATTGCTTATTTACCTTTCATATGTAATTATAGAGCAGTGTTAAATACTATCCAGATTAATGATAATATTAATGGTGAGGGTTGTGATGGAGTTTAGTATGCACGTTGCTAGTGTTTCACATTTAGGAGGAATTTAGACCAGTCACTCTTTTTTTTTTTTTTTTTTAATTGAAGTATGGTTGATTTACAATATTGTGTTAGTTTCAGGTATACAGCAAAATGATTGAGTTATATATACATGTATTTTTTTCAGATTCTTTTCCATTATAGGTTATTACAAGATATTGACTAGGGTTCCCTGTGCTGTACAGTAAATTCTTGTTGTTTATCTATTTTATATATAGTAGTGTGTATCTGTTAATCCCATACTCCTAATTTATCTCTCCCCCCTCCCTTTTGGTAACCATAAGTTTGTTTTCTATGTCTGTGAGTCTGTTTCTGTTCCGTAAATAAATTCATTTGTATTATGTTTTAGATTCCACATATAAGTGATATCATATAATATTTGTCTTTCTCTCTCTGACTTACTATTCTGTAGGTCCATCCATGTTGCTGAAAATGGCAATATTTTATTCTTTTTTATGGCTGAGTAATGTTCTATTGTACATATATACCACACTGTCTTTACCCATTCATCTGTCGATGGACATTTAGGTTGCTTCCATGTCTTGGCTATCGTAAATAGTGCTGCTATGAACATTGGGATGCATTTATCTTTTTGAATTAGAGTTTTCGTCTTTTCTGCATATATGCCCAGGAGTAGGATTGCTGGATCATATGGTAGCTCTATGTTTAGTTTTTTAAGGAACCTCCATACTGTTTTCCATAGTATCTAGACCGATTTACATTCCCACCAACAGTGTAGGAGGGTTCCCCTTTCTCCACAGCCTCTCCAGCATTTATTATTTGTAAACATATTGGTGATAGCCATTCTGACCGGTTTGAGGTGATACCTCATTGTAGTTTTGATTTTAATTTCTCTAATAATTAGTGATGTTGAGCACCTTTTTATGTGCCTGCTGGCCATCTGTATGTCTTCTTTGGAGAAATGTCTATTAGGTCTTCTGCCCATTTTTGATTAGATTGTTTGTTTTTTTTGATATTGAGTTGTATAAGCTATTTGTATATTTTAGATATTAACCCCTTGTCGAAGACCAATCATTCTTGATTCATGTATTTAGGCATTGCTGGCAGTACAGTGTCTGTGGCAACTTCTCAGCTCTGGCATTGTAGTGTGAAAGCAGACACTGACAATACATAAATGAATGTGTATGGTTGTATTCCAGTAAGGCTTTATTAATAAAAGTAGGCTGCAAGTTTGCTGATTCTTGCATTAAATAGTTAATTCTGGTCTTACTTTGCTTTATTTAAAGCCTCAGATTTTCATGTTATTTTTCTTTTATTGACTACATTTACTTTATTTTTTAAGTTTTATTTTTTATTATTTTTAATAGACTATTTTTTATAGTTTTAGATTCATAGCAAAATTGAAGGGAAGGTATAGTGATTTCCCATCTACACCCACATATGCATAGCCTTCACTGTTACTGACTTCTCCCACCAGAGCAGTACATTTGTTACAATTGATGAACCTATACTGACACATCATAATCACCCAAAGTCCATAGTCTGCATGAGGGCTCACTCTTGGTGTTGTACATTCTATGGGTTTGGACAAATGTATAATGACATGTATCCACTATTATCATACAGGGTATTTTTACTGCCCTAAAAGTCCTCTGTGCTCTGCCTATTTGTCCCTCCCTCCCTCTTAGTCCCTGGCCCTGGCAACCACTGATCTTTCTATTGTCTCCATAGTTTTGCCTTTTCCAGAATGTCATATCATTGGAATCATTCATTATGACTACATTTACTTTATTTACTTTAAAATTTACCTTTTTATGTAATTACATTGTAATTGTATCTCCTAATCTGTAATAGTACAAATAAGAATAAAATTGTCTATTGACTACCCTTGTATGATTAAGAAAATTTGATTAAGTAATACACAAATGAAGAACTACAAATGTTCAATAAGCATGAACATATGCTTAGTCTCACTAGAAGTGAAATAAATAAACACTTCAAAAGAAAGTATACATTTATATTTATGTACCTATCAAGCTGCCAAAAATGAAAAATCATTACCTGCTTATATGTGTAAATGTCTATGAATGTGGGATGGAGAAGGGAGCTGGGAGGAATTGACTTTCTGATGAAAAACTAAAGAGAGAATAAACAGATTCTTTCTGGAGGGTAAATTGGTGATACATGTCAAAGCCTTAAAATGCATACTATTTGAACATAAACAATTTATTTGTAGAAATATAAAGAAATACCCAGAGGAACACTAAGTGTATTTAGAGCAATGTTCATGATGACATCATCTGCAGAGTAAAACAACAACTACAAGTGGGAATGTTACTGAGTCCAAGCTTGTACTGATCGCCACACAACAGGCCAAAAAAATCAAGAGGTGAATTTTTGGGGCAAGAAATAGCGACTTTATTCAGAAAGCCAGCAGACCAAGAAGATAGTGGACTAGTGTCCCAAAGAACCATCTTACCCAAGTTAGAATTCAGGCTTCTTTTTTTTTTTTTTTTTTAATCTAGTAATTTGTTATACTCATATGTCATAGTTAGTTGTATTTTTCATCCTTCTTTTATACCAAAAGGGAAGGGTTTGTGGCTGGTTTTTTTGCCAAACTTCTTGGTCCCCGAATCCTTTGCTCTTGCAGCTAGCTGTCCAGCTAGATCTGGTCACAGTGTTCCTATAAACCTCCGACAAGACAAATGTTATTCTCTGTTCTGCAACTTTTTATGTTTTTATGAATGGAAAAGTGTTATACCTTTAAAGGTCAGAGCCTTGAGTATGGGCTATCTTGTATATTTCAGGCTCTAGGCAACATTCTTTTACAAAAGGTCAGAGCCATCATGACTAACCACAGGCAACAGAGCACAAAGTTTAAAGCTAAAGAATAGTAGTCAGGTTTGTTCTTCTCTGTTACAGAAGTAAATTTCAAACAAATTGGAATTAAGTGTAGGGGACTTCCGTTTCTCATAATGATGAATTGATAATGTAGCCCAATTCACCCTAAAAAAAAAAAAAAAACTGGAAGCAATGCAAAACATCTTCCGAAATGGATCGTATAGTTAATAAGATGGTAAGAAAAATACCAGACAAAGAACAGAGAAAACAATAGATTTTAAAGAGGTATGTCCCAGTCAGTCTTCGGCTATACCTAAGTTGTAAAGCTGGAATTTTGGTAGAGTGTGAAGCAGATATTGAAGTTCAGTCCTTATCAAAGGGAACTACCCCTACTCTGGCCTGGATCCCTGACAGGCTGTCCCCTTGGGGATAGGGAACATGAAATGTACTCTGAGCGGTTATCCACATGGTCCCAAAACCTTAAGCCTCGGTCTCAGATGGCTACCACCCTTACATGACTGGCAGAAGGAAATGAAGTTTCCCTCTGACGGAATATATAATTTCCTGGGTCTCAAATTACTTATAAATGTAGGTTTTCAAATAAACATTTAGCAAACAACCAAAGATAATGAGGTATAAAATGAATCGAGACAGCATCAGCCACAATCAACAGAAAGAGCAAAGAACAAAAACAGACCTCTGCACTCCAGATATTAGAAATATGAAACAATTATTTTTTCCATGTTAGTGGAAATAAAGGCTAAGCTTACAAATTTCAGTAAAATCTGAAAACTATAAAAAGTGATATAATTATGCAAAAAAGCCCACCTGAAATTATAACAACTAAAATCTGAGTCGATGTTAAGAACTCAAAAGATGGGTTTACAAGCAAATTATGTATGTTTGATATATTCTGAACTTCAGAGTAGGTCATTAGAAACTATGCAGAATGAAATGTAGAGAGAGAAAAATATAGAAAATTCAGAAAATAGTAAGAGAGCTAGAGAACCTGACAAGAGGACTTAGCACGTTTAATCTGCATCCCAGCAGAAAAGAGAGAAAATTATGCAGAGACAATTTTGAAATGACAATGACCAACAACGTCTAAGAACCACTGAAACACATCGATCCACTGATTTAAGAACCTCAAAAAGCCACAGGCAAGATAAACAAGTATTTTTTAAAAATCTACACTTAGAGACTTAATAGTGAAATTCCAGAAAAATAACAATGTGGTACTGGCTAAACTTACTGTAGTAAGCATATGAAGCTGAAAATGTTGATGCACAGTTATAAATCTAGGAAAAGCTTCTAGTATATTAAGTGGAAAACCACCACAATACAAGGGCAATAATACCTTTCAAATATGTATATCTATATAGAGGACTGTCTTGAATATACAGTAAAATGTTCAAAGTAGTAATTACTAGATGGTGGAAATTTGAGAGCCGTAAGCTCATTAGTCATTTTTAACACTTATACGTATTTTATTATTTTTCAAAAATAATTATATTCTCATAGTGTAATTTAAAAATCAAGGTTAAAACACAATACCCAGTGCTGGTGAGGGAACAGTAAAATAGATACTTTCATACTCTGCTGGTGGGGTTATATATTGAAACAAACTCAATGTTGGGAAATTAGATTGTATGTATCAAAAACTATAAAAATAGCCATGCCCATTGATCTGGTGATTTAATGTCTGGTTATTTATCCTAAGGAAATACAGACTTGCAAGAAGATTTTATGCAATGCACAGAGATGCTCAGTACACAAATCCTTTGCCTAGAATGCTCTCCTTCGTTGGGCACCCTTCAGGTCTCCCTTGAAATGTTGCTTCCTCAGCATGATTTTCCCTCAGTATCCAGTAGCAGTTGATACTCTTACCCAGTTCTTCCCATGATGCACTATATCACAGTTATAATTATGTGGGTTTTTTTTCATCTTTATCTGCATCATTGCCATCTTCTCCTCTTACATATATTTTAAGCTCTTTGAGGCAGGGACTACATCTTTGTTCTTGCCTCTTCTCCTTTGTGCTGAAGCAATGTTTCTAGCTCATTATGGGTAATCACTAAATTTTTAATAAATTCATAAAAATGTTTCTTTCATATTTTATTTCAATAAAAAACAGAAAACTAATAAAAGTTCAGACTGTTAATTTTTAAATGTATTATGTTATATCCATCTATTGGATACCACAGTTGTTAAAAATTAGTATTTTACAAAAATGTTTAGTGTCTTCTAAAGGTTTTTCTTATATATTGTTAAGGAAAAGAGTATGTATGAAAGAGTATTTATGTGATAAACTCACCTTTAAAAATCTCACAGATGAAAAAAAATCTATATATCAAATATATTATCTTTTCTATTCAACTATACAAAAATATGTGTGTTTATGTGGTGTATGTATAAACGTAAACATAAACATAAATATAAATATATATCTTTAATAGGCAATTCCTCACTGAAAGGTGAATTTGAATAATGACCTAAAGTGCTTGAGGACGTGAATTGTGCTTATGTCTGGGGAAAGAATTTTAGGTAGGGGGAACATCAAGTGTGAATGCAAGCATGTGCCTGGCATGTGTGAGAAAGCAAGGAAACCAGTATGGGGGAATGGACAAGGGGAAACAGGGGAGATGAATTCAAAGATCCGTTAGCAGAGATTTTACTTTCTTTGTACATTTATCCTTTCTTTTAGGTTTCACTTTTTTCTTAATTATAATTGTTAAGGGCTTTTGTAATGTTTTAAAAGATATCTTAGATTTTTTCCTTAATGGTTGTCTTTTTTGAATTTCTTCTTATATATTATATTATTTCCTTTGCCTGGTTTTACACTGGTATTTTAAATTCTTTGGCTAACTCTTCAAGTTGACTTCATTTATTTTTGTACCTTTTCTTTTAAAGAAATAATGAAAATGAATGAACTATAGTTTATAAGTCTCCCTTTTTTTTTTTTTTTTTTTTCCGTGTTGCTAGGTTTGCGGGATCTTAGTTCCCCGACCAGGGATTGAACCCAGGGCCACGTCAGTGAAAGTGCCAAGTCCTAACCACTGGACTATCAGGGAATTCCCTCTTTGAATATAATTTTGATTGAATTAATAAATTTTTACATTTAGTGGGTTTTTTTGTTATTTTTTCATAGTTTTAGTTGTAGTTATTTTTAAGTATGAATTTTTCTGCTTATACAACAATAATATGTTTATGGTAGAAGAGTGGAAGAAAATCTAGAAAGGAGGAAGAAGAAAATTAATAATAATCCCACCCATCATCCACTCATTCAAATGCATATATAGTTATTTTCCTTAAATTTGGGATGTTAATTACTTATAGTTTTATAACCTGAATTTTTCTGTATTTGGCTTAATAATTTTTAGACATTATAACTAATTTTTTCGTGAGAAAATACATTTTTTGTGTGTGGTAGAAGTACAAAGGACATGAAAGGACATGAATGTAAATGCCCTTCTTCCTGATTCCCAGTGTTCTCCACTTGCCCCAGCTAAAGACAATCACTGTACCAGTTTGCTGTGTTTCTTTGCAGAGATATTCTATTGCAAAAACTAACATGTTGTTTTCTCTTCTTTATGGTCAGAATATCTGTTGCTTCTTATGTCACTTGTGGTGATAATTGTGAGCCATTGTTTTTCATGATCTAATTCAGTTACTTTTGAAGTTAGTAGAGATTCTTCCTAGATTCGGACAATGGGCTGTTGATTCTTGTTTTTAGCATTTAGTTTCCTTTTGTATTTTCTCCATAGGTATTTTAGTGATAAATTTTGATACCCTGAAGTAAGGACTTTTATTCAAAACTTCACTTACCAGGAGAATCATATTTTTCTCTTGTTTTCATTTGTTGGTTCCTGTTTTATTTGTTTATTTTTGGTTTGTTTGGTGCTAAATCATATTTTCTTTATTTACTTATATTTTTACTGTAAGCCACCATAAATTCTTTTTGGAAAGAGATGCACTATAAATCAACCAATACATAAATAACATTTTATTGTTGTGCTACAAAAAGATGATGACTAAGTGTCCACCACCAAGAAATTGCAAAAGCAAGTCTTGGTATAAATGAATGCTGTATCAAATGTTAAAAATGTATTTTTATTGACTTGGAAAGATGACATTTTTCTTAGTAAGAAAAAGAGCAGGTCACATAGTACTGTGTATACTGATATGACTTTAATTAGGAGATGTTTATATTGATCTGTATATGCCCATATCTATATATGCCTATATATTCCCCTATGTACGTATGCCCAATTTATCTATACCCATATCTATATATACTTGATCTATACACGCCCACATCTATCTATGCACAGAGAGAGGTCTTGAAGGGAGTTTGCCAAAGAGCGATGATTTGTGGTGGTACCTCTTATATGGATGTTATAATCTCTCATTTATAGTTCTATTAGCTTTTTGATTTTTCATCATGTATACAGAATTTTATCAAAAGTATTATTTTCCTAAAAGAGACCTGACAATTTTTTTCTTTAAATAACTCTTATGTCCAGAATGCCAAAGTTTAAAACTCAGGCAGCTTGTTTACATGTAAGTTGTAAAACTTCACCTAGATTTACCTTTTACTTCTAAGCTAACACAGGGTGACGCATCAGAGTTTTGAGTGTCATTCAATTGGCTATAATTTCTGTTTACATACAATGCATAAAAGTTTGAAACTGAATTTTATATGTTGCATTTAACTACAAATGGGTTATTTTATCCTAATTTCTTGTCAATTGGTGTTTTAGAAGCATTTCTATACAGAAATCTTCCTAAGAAATATAGAAATAATGTTCTCCCTTTTAGTAACATCATATCTTTAAATACTAAAATCTCTACACTAAAATGATAAAGCTTTGTTATTTGTTCATAATACATATATGGTTGCTGTGCTGTGCAAAGGACAGGAAAGTCACAAAGCTTCCATGTAGAAGCTGGTTATTAAATATTCAAGCTCAGTTTATCAGGACCTTTATTATACCACCAGAAATCTTCTGTAATGAAGAGCTACTTGTAACATCAAAGCACTGGAGACATCATCTCTTCCCCCCATAGCCCATGACCTAAAAGCTTTTCTTTTTATCTTTATATGAAAGAAAAACATGCTTTTCAAAAAAGGCTCAACATTTGTGGACATTGTGTGCATCATGTAAAGTAGACTCTGGATGTAGTCTATGAGGTTTGCCTTTGCCCAAGTGTTTTGTTTTTTCAACATTGTGCTTTTTATTATTTTCTTAGAGAACCAGAAAAAGGAATTTTGTTTTAAAGTAACTCTGAGAAAGAAAATGGTTTCTAATTAGCAACACAGGGTTTTTTCCCAGAATAATCTGAAGGTCTGAAAACGTGGCACTGGTACTTGTTGAACCTTTCTTTCATATTCTTTTTTGGGTTTTCTTTTTGGTGTTTTTTTTTAACATCTTTATTGGAGCATAATTGCTTTACAATGGTGTGTTAGTTTCTGCTTTATAACAAAGTGAATCAGCTATACATATACATATATCCCCATATCTCCTCCCTCTTGTGTCTCCCTCCCACCCTCCCTATCTCACCCCTCTAGGTGGTCACAAAGCACTGAGCTGATCTCCCTGTGCTATGTGGCTGCTTTCCACTAGCTATCTATTTTACATTTGGTAGTGTATATATGTCATATTCTTTTAGAAAGTAAGGGAAGCATATTTTATCGGACTTTAGAGATAGTTTTAGGAATCCAAAATTTGAATAGTCATCTCTAAAAATGAATATTACAACCAAATTGGACACTCATAATAGAGCCAGAAGCCCCTGAAACGTGAAGAGGAATGTCAGTGTGCCTGCCTCCCTTTCATTTTCTATCAAATACAGAGTATTAGGGGCAAAACAAAGATGGGAATAATATACAACTGCAACACAGGAAAAGGGACTTTTCTAAAGAAATTACCTAAAAGTTTTCCTTTCACCTGATTTCAATTGTATCTTGCCATGTAATACATATATACATTTAGAGACTGTTTAATTATGTTATTTCTATTTGCATGGAGACATACAATGGTAAGACATTTGTAAGTGCTTTTAATAGTAATTTCACATGGTTGCATGAAAAAAATGCTTGGATTTGTGTAAATACCCCTGGTTTTTTATGTGAAAAACCCAAACTCCAGTATTTATTTGGTTGATTTAGAATCATTAGAGGAAAAGAAGTTGAGGGAAGAGATATTTTTGGTAATTAGAAAAGCAGAAGTGAAACAAATCAGGTTCTTGGACTTATACTCTTTGGCTTTTTTAGTAAGATGTTGAGTTTGAGAAAATATTGCCCTAGAGTAAATTCTAATTTATGCTGAAAAATTTTAGATGCATACTATTCTGCATGAAAGTACAAACGTGAGTAAATTATGTATGGTGACTACTCGTTGCTTAAAGCCTCTTGAAAAAAGAAAAATATTTCTGTTTGCATCTCACTAATATGCCAACATTTGGTTAGTTATGTTTACTCCTGTTTACCACAGGTAAACTGCGTGGGACATCAGACCGCTCATTATAGAGACAATTGTGCTCCATTCCCAAAGTTGGATGACCAAACAAGTCATGGTGCATATTGTAATTTCAGTGCTACTGTACATCTTCAAGCCGTCTGGGGTAAGATGCTTACTAAGCACTGCATTTTGGCTGTCAGAATGCTTCATGGATGGTAAATAAAGGCAGTGCTATGGGTTTGCGGAGCTAAACAAATATCTGATGCATTCTAGAAACCTCTTCTAGAAAGCTTCTACTTTGAACCTTAAGTTTTGGAAGAAGTACATTTTGCATTTATTGACTAACCTTTCATTAAAAGCACACTTTCTAGGGCATTCATTGGAAACATCCACTTCTGTTTTCTTGTGATGAGTCAATGCCCATTTCACCTGGCAGAGAACTCAATTGTCAGCAGTGCTGCCCTTTGAAATGTTAGTTTTCCCTCTTTCTAGTTGTATGGTCGGTTACTATTTTTAAAACACAACAAAAACTTTGAAGAGTAAATAGAAAGACCAAAAGCAGAAGAACTAAAAAGAAGTGTATTTGTTTAATTCTTGTCATTTTTCAGAAACCTTATGCCTGGAATTTAATGCCATAGTTTAAGATCAAATTGCACAAATACCTCAGTAGGAAATGGATAATTTTTCCTTTATACTTATTTATAGATGTTGCTTTTTATAGTTATCAGCTGTGTCATTGATAAAATCATGCTATAGAACAACACCGAGGCCAACAAACTATGGTCCGAAGGCCAAAGGTCAAATCCTGCCAGCACCTGTTTTTGTAAAAAAACTTTACTGGAATTCAGGCCGTTATTTATGCATTGTCTATAGCTGCTTTCTGGCTACTATGGACGAGTTGAATAGTTGTTATAGAGACTATAAAGGCCCATAATGTCTAAGTTATTTACTCTCTGGTTCTTTACAGAAAAAGTTTATTGACCCCTGTTCTAGCACATGGATTTGCTAATTTGTAAAGGAATACACAAGTTTTTTGTTTGTTTGTTTTTGTAGTATGTAATAAAGGGGAAGAATAAAAATATATATTATTTCAGACAAATTTTTTTCAGTGAAGTATACTTGCATTATTGCTTAAAAATTTTTAAAGTCTTAACAATTTCCTATAGAAGGGCATCCTGCTTGGATGCAAATTTGTGTACACTGTCAGGTGGATAGTGAATAAGTTGGTATCTCTTCAAAGAAAAAATATTTTCTAAACCATGCTGTGAGATTGGCATAGAAGGAAAACTGGAAATAGGGTTCAGGTGAGTCAGTGAAGTGGCTTCTAATCATGCAGCTATTATCTGCCTGAAAACTGCACAAACTGAGGTTAGTCTGCAGGCCCTATCAGCTTGTTCTTGGCGAGGCTCCCAAACCTCTAACTGTATCATGGCTGTGGCTTCATTCTCTATAGCAGATTATTCCCATGGCTGTCTCAAAGATAGTCTCTGGGCCAATTTTTTTTTTTTTAATCTGTCACATTTACTTCCTAAAAAAAAGTAAAAGAAACTTGTTAAGAAATAAAAAGAGTATATGTGCTAAGTTATTTTTAAATTTTTTTGTATCTTCATTTGGTTGTTAAATAGCTGTGTACGTATGTGTGTGTGCTTGAGTATACGCATGCATGATTAACGAAAACTAGTAGAATTGTGAAATAGTGTACTGAGTTCCAAAATAGAGCTTTTCTATAAAACATCTAGCAGAAGGATAATAGATAATGATGCAATGGTTAACATTACTGTTTTCAAAAATTGAAAAGGAATCGTCACTTGGAGCCAGTTTGGCATTTTCCTATATGACATCCTATTTAGGGCTCTGAATCTCAGCTATGCAGTTTGTGAATTTGGATCCAACAGAGAAGATGTAGCTTTCACACAATTTTCTTCAGTTATAAGAAATATAATCATTGCAATGGGATGCCTCAAACCTGGGTCACTTAAATCATTTTTGAAGACAACAGGTGCTCTTCAGGGACATTCAAGATGGGGAAGGTACCTGTTCATTGCATCTCACTGTCACCCACACAGACTCAGTGCAGGCCAGTGTGTTCAGGAGTCAGTCATGAAGAGGGATATGAAAATGTTGCAATTTAGCAAATGTTCTAAAATATAAGTATAGAGAAAAATATTTTGCAAGGCTAAGCTGTTTAGATTCCAAATATTTAGATTTTCTCTGAGTGTTAATCCTGAGAAAGTAATTGAATGGGATATGAAGATATAAGTATATACATTAAAATATAATTTTCTGAAAAAAACACCCACTTTATTTTGAGCTAAACAAAACAAGGGTAGTTTCAGATTCAATGCATTATAATGTTAATTTATATCAGATCTTGGGAGGAAGTAACCTATTTTATTCTTATTATTTGTTGTCTCAAGATATAGGATTCCTACACTTCTGAATTCCAATTATATGCAGTAGAATTTTGAAGATACAGAGCAGAGGTCAAAATTTTGGACATTGTGATACATATAGCCCACTGACTTTCTATTGGATATAAATAGCTTTTAAAAAACTAGAAATTTTATTAAAATATAGATTCTAAAATTCCATTGAAAATCTAGGAGATTTTGATGTTTGTTTTGTCTTAAAATTTTTGTTAATGTAAAGGCTGTACATGCACTTGGTATAAAATAAATTCAAATGGTACAGAGGGTCATAAAGAGATTTTCTTGATCCCTGTCCCAGTTTTACATTTTCTTAAGTGTTCGTCCATGAATGCTTATGCTTATATGAACATACAAGTGAAAGAGAAAATGAAATTATGATAAACATATTTTTCTGTGCTAAGTACTTTTAATTAATTTTAGTGATTAACTTCCATTTATTAACTTTTATTACTTTACTGCTTTATGCTTTCTTTTATTCCAGTTTTATTGTCATTGCTTTAGTATTTTTAAGTTCTTACCTTTGATAAAACATCCTTTTCTCTTCTCCTACTTAAATTTGTTATTACGTAAGTTTCAAATGCTGTCGCTTTGATGCTTGACAGGCCTTGTGGTCATCACAATGACATAGGGAGGAGGGCTTCACAGTGCAAGCAGCAGGGCAGGCTGAGAGGATGCCGTGCGGCCCTGTGAACACCACGCTCCGTGCTACAATCTTTCAGTCCCTTAAATAGCCATCCAAAAAGTTTCTAAAAACTCACAGCTAAAAACTATTCCTGGAGAAATAATGATCCTCTTCTTATCAAAGACTGGACATGTTTAGCTACATTAATGTTATTTGAACCCTTCTAACTACTGAAAGGGTCAAGGTGGAGAATAGAATCTAGAATTATTCTGATATATTTTCCAGTTCTTTTCCCTGGTGTATTGAGTTCGAGGGATCTGGGGGCTGATCAAAGAAACAGATATGACCATGAGGTGGCAGTAGCACACAGTGAGTTTTATTTGGGCAGTGCTTTGACAGGCTTGCACTTCGGGAAATGTCCCTCACAGCAGGAGACCTTCCAGAGGCAATGGCGGGGGGACTATACCTAAAAGAGGAGGAGGGCAAGGGGAATCAGAGAAGGATCAGAAAGGGGATTACCTGTCTAGATGATGTTGCTGAGCAGCATGATTGAGAGTCTCTGGTTCAGAGAGCTCTGAAGGGTAGCAGCAGTTTGGGGTCTTTCTTTTATAGCCACAGAATTTATCTGATCTATGATTAACAGATCTTGGGTGCAGTTTTGTGTGGTATGCAAAGCAGGAAGGCTCTAAAAAGCTAAAACCTGCTTATTTGGGCTACATTTAAATCAACTGAATGTGTAAAAATTTGGGATTTTTTGGTGGGCTTTGGAGCTACAGTCCCGAGCTGCTGTGAAGAAATAGACAACATAGGGCCAATGTACAGAAGCCATTTTTTGGCTCATTAATATAACAGCTAGGTCTCACTAATTTTGTTTGTGTATGTGTGTTTTGTTTCATTATAACATATTCCAAATACACATAAAATATGCACACCAATATAATGTATAACAGATACACACCATCTATATTTGTTAAACTCATAATTTTGTCATAATTGCTCCAGGTTTTTTAAAGAAGTAAATCACTAGAGTTTAATTCCTTGTGTGCCACTCCCTTAAAACTAGTCCCCTCCTTGCCCTCTTCAGAGGAGTCTCCTAAGTATGTTTAGATTCAAATAGTATATATATGTGTGTGTGTGTATTTTATATATATATATATATATATGTAATTTAAAATGATTTAAAAACTTGTTTTGGGATGATTTAAAACTTTATATAAATAACATAGCATACATATTCTTCTGTCCTCCCCTTACAATTCTTGAAATTTATCCAAATGGATCCAGTTGATATCTATAGATCAAGTTTGTTTTCACTGCTAAATAGTATTTCATTATGTGAATATAACATGATTTTTGAACAATTTCATATTGATGGACATTTAAGTTGTTTCCAGCTTATTATTTTTGCAAATGATGTTGTAGAGAGCATTCCTCGACTTATCTTCTTATGTAAATGCTGCTATTTGGCTATTCCATTTCAATACTCTGGAAATAAATTGGCAAATAATTCCCAAACACCCCCTGTGCACAGTGTTGGGACGATAATGAAATTAGATATACTTTCTATTTTTAATAAATTTATAATCTTGGTTTAATCTTGTATATATTCCTAAATAAGAATGACTCTAGTATTTGATAGTTTAATTTTACCTTTAATTTTACTAAATGTAAATTTATTTCTAAGACAGCAGTATTGTCAATGTCATTGCTTGATTATTTCCCCCAACATTTGGTTTTGGTAGTCTTCCAAATTGCACAGGCAAATGTGAATGACTGAGTTATAGTTTTGTCTTAGGGAGAACATTGTGTTAAAGAGCCTTTCTGAATTCCTAATACTGTCACTTGCTCGGTTAATGATTTATTAAATACTTCACAGCAATTAGATAAATGAGATTTTAAAAAAATGTTTTCCACTACAGCTCAAGTAATTGAAATCACTCCCTTCAGAGCTGTATTTTGGGAAAAGTCATAGTGGCAGGCACATGACGTAGTAAGGATAATGATCAGTGTAAGCTGATAACTTATAATGGGAAATACATACAGTGTTTGAACTGCATTCTAAATCACTTGTTTTTCCAGCATTTATTATATGCAACAAACACGTAGCAAGTGGTTAGCTAAAACAGGTAGTTTGAAAATATTTTAGCATTTTTATCCAAACAAATGTTAGAATTTTTTTTGAAAATGAAAAATGCTAAGTATAATAAAAGTATATATTTATGCTCTTGGCAGCCAAATGTGCTTTTTAATGGAATTTAAATAAATGGAATTTTTATGACAAAAAAAGCAACAGTAAAAGCAGTGATTATGTTTTTCATAGTTCATTTGCCTTCTTTGCCCCGCAGACCTTGTGTGGAGGAAAATGAGATCCCGAGTGAAGTCTACAATGTCATTGACTCTGAAGAAGGACTCAGAGACCCACTGGTGTTTAATGACCCTTACTGGCCTATGCAATGGGAACTGGTATGATCTTCAGAAATAGATGGTTCTTTGGCAATGTTAAGAAATATTATTTTCGTCATGTTTTAATGCAGTAGACAGACACTTTTATGCACTGCCTGCTTTTATCTATTGGTTTTGCAGAGAGAGACTTAGCAAACTTTTGATGAAATATTACTGCCAGCTTATTAATGAGTACTAATTCTTTTAATTTGATTACACCCTTAGGGTTTGATTTAGCCTATAAAAGATACCAGTAAAAAACCTAAGACATTTAAATTTGGTGCGTGTAAACAGGCTCATTACATAGAAATGTTGTTGCCATTCAGGCTTGAAGTTCTTATTTTTGCATAACCAGAATATATTCTATATTACTTCAATAATGAGAGAACTTGTCTTTGTCTATATGGAGTAAGTGGGAGTTAGAACATTGCACAACAAACTTTTTTTTCATAACACTTACAGTGTTGGACTTTTTAGGACTACATTGCCCTGTCATTTATACAAGACTGTGGCAATGGGAAGGTCTGAGAAAAACACACATATTTTTTGAGCATTAACAAGTAAAAAAAAAAAAGTTGAAGTAGATACCACTAAATATTTTTAAGGTAAGTATTTGGAATGTGAAAACTGTTGTGGTAGCTTTTTATGTTGATCATTGGCAGTTACCAAGCCTACTCTCTGAAAAGAGCAGAAAACCCATATTGGAAAATGTCCAGGTCACTTTTCTGTAGCTTTAATTCACCTTTAAAAAGTGAAACATAATTTAGAAAGTTCTAAGAGATGTATGTGACTACATTTGACATTTCAAACACACATGCACAGAAACTCAAGTAAAAAAAAATAAGAATTTCTTCAATTACATGGAGTTGAAATAATTGCTAACAAGTGAGTGGACTAGAGCTAATTAGGATAATGATAGTCAAAGATAAAAGGAGTGAAATTAAGAAGAAGGAGTGAGGGAAGTAGCTAGATAAAGAAGGAAGGCGTGAAATGTGGGGAAATTTTTTTCAACTTTCTCGTTTGTTGGTTTTTTTGACCTGAAGAAGCAGTAAAAAGTAAGATGAATACTTGAAGATTACATTTGTGATACGTTGTAATTAGTCACCAACAAGAAATACTTTTTTTTAAAATTTTATTTATTTATTTATTTATTTGGCTGTGTTGGGTCTTCGTTTCTGTGCGAGGGCTTTCTCTAGTTGCAGAGAGCGGGGGCCACTCTTCATCGCGGTGCGCGGGCCTCTCACTGTCGCGGCCTCTCTTGTTGGGGAGCACAGGCTCCAGATGCGCAGGCTCAGTAGTTGTGGCTCAAGGGCCCAGCTGCGCCGCGGCATGTGGGATCTTCCCGGACCGGGGCACGAACCCGTGTCCCCTGCATTGGCAGGCAGATTCTCAACCACTGCGCCACCAGGGAAGCCCAAGAAATACTTTTTTGTGTAGGGTTATTAAATGCCCAGCTCCTCTATATTGAGGTCAAGGATTTTAGGAGACACAAGAGGGAAAGAAGATGGAAGGTAAGTGATATAGGAAAAACAAGAAGAACTGAGTAGCAGTCAATAAAGTGACAGATTAGAAATGGAGAATAGTCTTAGAGACTATTAAACAATAAGCCCTCTTAAAATCAGACAAGCTTGTGAAAGGAAAGGACAGAAAGCAGAGGTAGTAGGATAACTCTATATCATTTTCTAGGGCACAAGTTGATAGACTTTTTCTGCAAATGACCAGATAGTAAATATTTCTGGCTTTGTGGACCACATAAATCTCTGTGGCATATTGTTGTTGTTGTTGTTGTTGTTCCAGTCCTTTAAAAATGTAAAAACCTTTCTCAGCTTAGAGTCATACAAAAACAGGCTATAGGTTGGATTTCACTTGCCGGCCATAGTTTACTGACAGCTGTAGAAACTAAAGGGAAAAGAGGAGTCAAATAGGAAGTAGCCATTCAGATTTAGCTCTCTTTCTCTTTTTTTTTTTTTTCATTTAAGTATAGTTGATTTACAATGTTGTGTTAATTTCTGCTGTATAGCAAAGTGATTGTTATACATATATATACATTCTTTTTTATATTCTTTTACATTATGGTTTATCACAGGATACTGAATATAGTTCCCTGTGCTATACAGTAGGACCTTGTTGTTTATCTAGTCTATATATAACAGTTTGCAGATTTAGCTATCTATTAAGCATCCAGGTGCTGTGCTATTTACACACTACACTAGCACAACTCAGCAATGAAAAGTCAAGCCAGGTTATACTAATGTCAGTAGCCTTCTAGATTATTACTGCATTCTGGTGGCACCATTCTAGAGGCATGTCTGCCAGTATGGAAGAGATTCTTCATAATGCCACAATGAGCCATAATACAAAATTGCAAAGAAAGAATTGCAGTTTCCAGTTGGAGTTCTAATGTTATTCATAACAGCAGACCTAAGCTGTGTTACAAAACCCATCTACTGTTGAGAATACCAAACTAATTTCATTGAAAGATTGAATGGCACAGGTGTGAGTTCTCCACAACCAAGCATCCTGAAATAGTCTATTCTTTATTTTTGTGTCCATCTACTCCTCAGACAACCTATGGCAATTTGGTTTTGTGATTCCCTCACACTTGCCTTGGTGATCTTCCCCCACCTTCATGCGCTCCACTTAATTTCCCAATGTACTTAAGACTTTCCAGTTCTTATCTTACTTGAATCATCAATTAGGAGCTGATAAATATCCAGATAAAATGCAAATGGCCATGATTCCTCTCCCAAATTCTCTTTGCTTGTGCCTCCTCAACATTCGTTCCTGAGTAATTCTTTCTCATATTCTAAAATTCACTCCAGGCACTATATTCTAAAAGAATATCCTTTTCACCTACCAGAGTGGATTGGGCCACTTTTACTCTGTACTTCTGTGCTCACACTACCATTGGAATGCGTGAAAAAGTGAATAAATGAATAGTTAATGCTTGACAATTTGTGTGTCCTCTCAGCTAGACGATAATATGCTTAAGGACAGGGACGATGCTTTATTCATCTCTACATTGCAACTCATGGCAGGAAACGTGACATTTTTAATACCAAATAAGCATGTGTTTAATTAGCAAATTTTGGAATGCATGTATGAACATAGCTCTTCATTTTTCTTCCTTTTGTTTTGTATTCTAAAGTAAGAAAAATCTATTTAACTCTTACCTGCTGTGAGCTTGTGTTCTAGTAAAACTGGTTTTCAGTTGAAAAATCTGCTTCTATCTCTGTCAGTAATTTTAAGGACAAAAAAAAAAAAAAAAAAAAAAGATCCTGTAATAGGAAACCCCCAGTAGAGTGGCTTGAGCAGAATGAGGTTTATCTCATTTAAGAAAAAGAGTTGGTCGAGGGCCAGAATGAAATCTCACAGCGCCAAGACCCGAAGCTCCTTCCGTCTGCCACCTCACTTGTGTCCCTCTTACACATGGCTCACTGCCTTTTCTGCACTTCACGTAGTAGTGAGAAAAAAAGAAGGTATATGGCACCCCCAATCCCTTGTGGACACAGCCAGGAAGTTGTATTTGTGTGCTCGTCTCAAACTTGGGGGTCTCTTCCTAGGAGAGGGAGGAATATATGTGAGGAGACAATATGTTAACAGTCTCTTCCAAGTACTACTTAAAAAGCAAAACATTTTAAACAAAAATGTAAGTAAACTCTCTGGAATTTCTAATTAATATTTGATATGTAGCATGAACAATAGAGAAATATGAGTATAGGAGATAGGAAATTATAAAGCTATAAAATAATTTTTGAAATTGCAGGGAATTTTTTAAACAATTGTTCCATAATGTTGAAACTCACCTGATTCGCCATTATTTGCCAAAATTTATCATGGCAAGTAACAGAGAATCAAATGTCCCATGTCTGAACAGAGTATTGTTTATATGGGCTAAATTCACCATTTAAATAAAATGTCAGGGGCAAACTCTTCCAAATATATAATACTAACTTTTTCTTTCTACTCCTACTGTTATTCTCAGTGAAAAATCATTTTATTATCATAAACCCATCTAAGAACAGCCATGATATTCTTCTGCTAAATATTTGTACAATTCTGCTAATGTGAGGTAATATTTATAATTTTTTTGTCCTAGTATATTTTTCAGAACATATTTCTCGAGAAATTCTCATTAGCTTTTAAATATCATTGTAGTTCTTAAGATTTGCATATAAACTTAATGCTGCTTCTGCCTAAAATTGTGCTAAAAAGTATAATTTGAAGAAAATTGTGACTTACATTTTTTGAAGTACTATGTTCTAATGATAAAGTTCTTTAAAATATTGTGCTAGGTTTTTGCAATCATGGTCAAGTGTTCCATCATGTTATCTGAAGTAAGTAGCCTAGAAGAAGTGAAAGTCAAAAAGGTGACTATTTTTATTAGTTTATATAGGCAAAAACAAAACCCATTTTAACTGATGCTCAAAGCTCAATAGACATTGACAAGAAAAATTACAGCAATATAATTTTCAGGAAGGTAAGGTTATTTGATTTTTTTCTGTTTTAATTTTTGATTCAGAAATTAATTTTTCAAAAAAGAAGTGTTGCATCTGCACATGCATTATTTTACCTATAAGACGGTGAGACAGATGATGTGAAAGTGAGTTGACAACATGAAATTTCATCAGTGCAAAGGGCATTAGGATACTCTTATAGTGTTGGGGATCAGTGTCTGTGAGCTAGGGCTTCTTTCCTTCCTCAGCCTCCGTGCCTGTGTGGACTGCCATAGTAACAGGCCAGAGGGCCAGGTTGAACACAATGTCAAGAGAGGTTAAACCTATGAGTTTAAAAGAGAGGTTAAACCTATGAGTTTAAAAGTTGCTGTGACTAGGTGTGTTAGGAAGAATTTATACTGGGTATATTAGGGTATAAGTTTAGACAAATGTGGATTCAGATTCTATGTCTCATCTGTGACTGTCATGAATATTTTAATGTTCTGAAAATCTGTTTTCTTATCTGTAAGAAGCTTAAACTTTGCAGGATTGTTCTTAGAATCAAATGAGATTATGGACACAAAGGATGTGTCACAATGCTTGACATGTGGTAGGCATTCAGTGAGCAACTTGGCAGCTGGCCAGATTCCTTTCCTGTTATGGGTTAAACGTCCATTACATAGGAAGTAAACTATGCAGAATGCTCATTTCTCAACAACACTGGATGATTAAAGCAGTACTAGTGCAGGTTGTTAATAATTCTTGTGTTATAACGGGAATAATGTGTTAGTGATCTCCGAAGAAAGACTTACCCCACAAAACATACATAAGCAAAAAGTAATGGGATACAGGAAAAAATTTAAGGACTTCCATTTATATTTATTTTTTATCTTTAATTTTTTTTTTTTTTTAAATATATTTTACTTTAACTTTTTTTTTTTTTTTTTAATTAATTATTTATTTATTTATGGCTGTGTTGGGTCTTCGTTTCTGTGCGAGGGCTTTCTCTCTAGTTGCGGCGAGTGGGGGCCACTCTTCATCGCGATGCGCAGGCCTCTCACTATCGCGGCCTCTCTTGTTGCAGAGGCTCCAGACGCACAGGCTCAGTAATTGCGGCTCACGGGCCCAGTTGCTCCGCGGCATGTGGGATCTTCCCAGACCAGGGCTTGAACCCATGTCCCCTGCATTGGCAGGCAGGTTCTCAACCACTGCGCCACCATGGAAGCCCCTTATCTTTAATTTTTTAAACATTTTTCTGATTGTATTATAATCTGTATAATGTATTAGTATATTAATACATGTTTTCATTTCCAAATAATTAAATATATAATATGGGTGTATGCACAGCACATTTTTTTATGAGAAGACATGATCAAAATGTTTGAAAGAGACTGATATACTCAAAAAATACTCATAAAATGGATGTCACAATGTTTTTACTGAGTTTCTGGTAAATGAACAGGACTAGGCATTAATTCTTTGAAGATGAATCAGATATGGATTTTTACATTAAAAATCTTAAAGTCTAACAGAGGTATTAGCACACACTAATAAATAACTATATTATTAGATGGCAATAGATTCTATTAAGAAGGCAAAATTAAGAGTAGTTATTTCGAGCCTTCAAGATGGTAGAGGAGTAAGACGTGGAGATCACCTTCCTCCCCACAAATACATCAAAACTACATCTACATGTGGAACAACTCCTACAGAACACCTACTGAATGCTGACAGAAGACCTCAGACTTCCCAAAAGGCAAGAAACTCCCCACGTACTTGGGTAGGGCAAAAGAAAAAAGGAAAAACAGAGACAAAAGAATAGGGACGGGACCTGCACCTCTGGGAGGGAGCTGTGAAGGAGGAAAAGTTTCCACATACTAGGAAGCCCCTTCACTGGTGGACACGGCGGGTGGCAGAGGGGAGAAGTTTTGGAGCCACGGAGGAGAGCGCAGCAACAGGGGTGCGGAGGGCAAAGTGGAGAGACTCCCGCACAGAGGATTGGTGCTGACCAGCACTCACCAGCCTGAGAGGCTTGTCTGCCCACCCACTGGGGTGGGCGGGGGCTGGGAGCTGAGGCTCGGGCTTCGGGTTCAGACCCCAGGGAGAGGACGGGGGTTGGCTGCATGAACACAGCCTGAAGGGGGCTAATGCGCCACAGCTAACCGGGAGGGAGTCCGGGAAAAACTCAGGACCTGCCTAAGAGGCAAGAGACCATTGTTTCGGGGAGCACGAGGAGAGGGGACTCAGAGCACCGCCTAAACGAGCTCCAGAGATGGGCGCGAGCCTTGGCTACCAGTGTGGACAGCAGAAACGGGCATGAGATGCTAAGGCTGCTGCTGCAGCCACCAAGAAGCCTGTGTGTAAGCACAGGTCACTGTACACACCTCCCCTCCCGGGAGCCTGTGCAGCCCGCCACTGACAGGGTCCCGTGATCCAGAGACAGCTTCCCAGGGAGAATACATGGCACGCCTCAGGCCGTTGCAACGTCACGCTGGCCTCTGCCGCTGCAGGCGTGCCCCGCATTCCATACCCCTCTTTCCCCCCAGCCTGAGTGAGCCAGAGCCCCCTAATCAGCTGCTACTTTAACCCAGTCCTGTCTGAGCAAAGAACAGATGCTCTCAGGCGACCTACACACAGAGGCGGGGCCAAATCCAAAGCTGAACCCCAGGAGCTGTGTGAACAAAGAAGAGAAAGGGAAATTTCTCCCAGCAGCGTCAGGAGCAGCAGATTAAATCTCCACAATCAACTTGATGTACCCTGCATCTCTGTAATACCTGAGTAGACAAGGAATCATCCCAAAACTGAGGCAGTGGACATTGGGAGCAATTGTAGACTTGGGGTTTGCTTTCTGCATCAAATTTGTTTCTGGTTTTATGTTTATCTCAGTTTAGTATTTAGAGCTTATTATCGTTGGTAGATTTGTTTATTGATTTGGTTGCTCTCTTCCTTTTTTTATTTTATATATATATATTTCTCTCTTTTTTCCCCTTTTTCTCTTTTTTTCAGGGTGTATGTGTATGCTTCTTTGTGTGATTTTGTCGGTATAGCTTTGCTTTTGCCATTTGTCCTAGGGTTCTGACTGTCCGTTTTGTTTGGTTTTTTTTTTTTTAGTATAGTTTTTACTGCTTGTTACCATTGGTAGATTTGTTTTTTGGTTTGGTTGCTCTATTCTTTCTTTCTCTCTTTTTTTTATTACTTTTTTCTTTTTAAAACTTGTCTTCTATTCTAATAACTTTATTTTATTTTTTTTCTTCCTTCCTTCCTTCCTTCCTTTCTTTCTTTCTTTCTTCTCTTTCTTTTTTCTTTCTTTCTTCCTTTTTCTCCCTTTTCTTCTGAGCCGTGTGGCTGACAGGGTCTTGGTGGTCGCTGGTGTCAGGCCTGAGCCTCTGAGGTGAGAAAGCCAAGTTCAGGACATTGGTCCACCAGAGACCTCCTGGCTCCACATAATACCAAATGACAAAAGCTCTCCCAGAGATCTCCATCTCAACACTAAGACCCAGCTCCACTCAATGACCAGCAAGCTACAGTGCTGGACACTTTATGCCAAATAACTAGCAAGACAGGAACACAACCCCACCTATTAGCATAAACACTGTCTCAAATCATAATAAGGTCACAGACACCCCAATACACACCACTGGATGGGGTCCTGCCCACCAGGAAGACAAGATCCAGCCTCATCCACCAGAACACAGGCACCAGTCCCCTCCACCAGGAAGCCTACACAACCCAACCTTACCCCCTGGAGCAGACACCAAAAGCAACGGGAACTACGAACCTGCAGCCTGCGAAATTGAGATCCCAAACACAGTAAGTTAAGCAAAATGAGAAGACAGAGAAATACACAGCAGATGAAGCAGCAAGAGAAAAACCCACCAGATCAAACAAATGAAGAGGAAATAGGCAGTCTACCTGAAAAAGAATTCTGAGTAATGATAGTAAAGATGTTCCAAAATTTTGGAAATAGAATGGAGAAAATACAAGAAACGTTTAACAAGGACCTAGAAGAACGAAAGAGCAAATGAACAATGATGAACAACAGAATAAATGAAATTAAAAATTCTCTAGAAGGAATCAATGGCAGAATAACTGATGCAGAAGAACAGGTAAGTGACCTGGAAGATAAAGTAGTGGAATTAACAACCACAGAGCAGAATAAAGAAAAAAGAATGAGAACAATTGAGGACAATCTCAGAGACCTCTGGGAAAACATTAAATGCACGAACATTCGAATTATAGGTGACCCAGAAGAAGAAGAGAAAAAAAAACGGGACTGAGAAAATATTTCAAGAGATTATAGGTGAAAACTTCTCTAATATGGGTATGGGTATAGTCAGTCAAGTCCAGGAAGCTCAGAGAGTCCCATACAGGATAAATCCAAAGAGAAACATGCCAAAACAAATATTTATCAAACTATCAAAAATTAAATATGAAGAAAAAATATTAAAAGCAGCAAGGGAAAAGCAACGATTAACATACAAAGGAATCCCCATAAAGTTAACAGCTGATCTTTCAGCAGAAACTCTGCAAGCCACAAGGGAGTGGCAGCACATATTTAAAGTGATGAAAGGGAAAAACCTACAACCAAGATTACCCAGCAAGGATGTCATTCACATTCAATGGAGAAATTAAAACCTCTAGAGACAAGCAAAAGCTAAGGGAATTCAGCACCCCCAACCCAGATCTACAACAAATGGTAAAGGAACTTCTCTAGTCAGGAGACACAAGGGAAGGAAAAGACTTACAATAAAAAACCCAAAACAATCAAGAAAATGGCAATAGGAATATACATATCAATAACTACCTTGAATATAAATGGATTAAATGCTCCCACCAAAAGACATAGACTGGCTGAATGGATACAAAAACAAGACCTGTATATATGCTGTCTACAAGAGACCCACTTCAGACCTAGGGACACATACAGACTGAGAGTGAGAGGATGGAAAAAGATATTCCATGCAAATGGAAATCAAAAGAAATTTGGAGTAGCAATTCTCATATCAGACAAAATAGACATTAAAATAAAGACTATTACAAGAGACAAAGAACGACACTACATAATGATCAAGGGATCAATCCAAGAAGAAGATATAACAATTGGAAATATTTATACACCCAACATAGGAGCACCTCAATACATAAGGCAAATGCTAACAGCCATAAAAGGGGAAATCGACAGGAACACAATAACAGTAGGGGACTTTAACACCCCAGTTTCACCAATGGACACATCATCCAAAATGAAAATAAATAAGGGAACACAAGCTTTAAATGATACATTAAACAAGATGGACTTAATTGATAAATATAGGACATTCCATCCAAAAACAACAGAATATACTTTCTTCTCAAGTGCCCATGGAACATTCTCCAGGATAGATCATATCTTGGGTCACAAATCAAGCCTCAGTAAATTTAAGAAAATTGAAATTATATCAAGTATCTTTTCTGACCACAAAGCTATGAGACTAGATATCAATTACAGGAAAAAATCTGTAAAATATCCAAACACATGGAGACTAAACAGTACACTACTAATTAACCAAGATATCACTCAAGAAATCAAAGGGGAACTCAAAAAATACCTAGAAACAAATGACAATGAAAACATGACAACCCAAAACCTATAGGATGCAGCAAAAGCAGTTCTAAGAGGGAAGTTTATAGCAATACAATTCTACCTCAAGAAACAAGAAACATCTCAAATAAACAACCTAACCTTCCACCTAAAGCAATTAGAGAAAGAAGAACAAAAAAAAAAACCCGAAGTTAGCAGGAGGAAAGAAGTCATAAAGATCAGATCAGAAATAAATGAAAAAGAAATGAAGGAAACGATAGCAAAGGTCAATAAAACTAAAAGCTGATTCTTGGGAAGATAAACAGACTTGATAAACCATTAGCCAGACTCATCAAGAAAAAAAGGGAGAAGTCCCAAATCAATAGAATTAGAAATGAAAAAGGAGAAGTAAAAACTGACACTGCAGAAATACAAAGGTCCATGAGAGATTACTACAAGCAACTATATGCCAATAAAATGGACAACGTGGAAGAAATGGACAAATTCTTAGAAAAGCACAACTTTCCAAGACTGAACCAGGAAGAAATAGAAAATATGAACAGACCTATCGCAAGCACTGAAATTGAAACTGTGGTTAAAAATCTTCCAACAAACAAAAGCCCAGGACCAGATTGCTTCACAGGTAAATTCTATCAAACTTTTAGAGAAGATCTAACACCTATCCTCAAACTCTTCCAAAATATAGCAGAGGGAGGAACACTCCCAAACTCATTCTATGAGGCCATCATCACCCTGATACCAAAACCAGACAAAGATGCCACAAAAAAAGAAAACTACAGGACAATATCACTGATGAACATAGATGCAAAAATCCTCAACAAAATACTAGCGAACAGAATCCAACAGCACATTAAAAGGATCATACACCATGATCAAATGGGGTTTATCCCAGGAATGCAAGTATTCTTCAGTATACACAAATCAATCAATGTGATAAAGCATATTAAAAATTTGAAGGAGAAAAACCATATGGTCATCTCAATAGATGCAGAAAAAGCTTTTGACAAAATTCAACACCAGTTTATTATAAAAACCCTCCAGAAAATAGGCAAAGAGGGAACTTACCTCAACATAATAAAGGCCATACATGACAAACGCACAGCCAACATCCTCTCAATGGTAAAAAACTGAAGCCATTTCCACTAAGATCAGGAAGAAGACAAGGTTTCCCACTCTAACCACTATTATTCAACATAGTTTTGGAAGTTTTAGCCTCACAAATCAGAGAAGAAAAAGAAATAAAAGGAATCCAAATCTGAAAAGAAGAAGTAAAACTGTCACTGTTTGCAGATAACATGATACTATACATAGAGAATCCTAAAGATGCTATCAGAAAACTACTAGAGCTAATCAGTGAATTTGGTAAAGTAGCACGATACAAAATTAATGCACAGAAATCTCTTGCTTTCCTATACACTAATGATGAAAAATCTGAAAGAGAAATTAAGGAAACACTCCCATTTACCATTGCAACATAAAGAATAAAATACCTAGGAATAAACCTACCTAAAGAGACAAAAGACCTGTATGCAAAAAACTATAAGACACTGATGAAAGAAATTAAAGATGATACAAACAGATGGAGAGATATACCATGTTCTTGGATTGGAAGAATCAACATTGTGAAAATGATGATACTACCCAAAGCAATCTACAGATTTAATGCAATCCCTATCAAACTACCAATGGCATTTTTCAGAGAACTAGAACAAACAATTTCACAATTTTTATGGAAACACAAAAGACCTCTAATAGCCAAAGCAATCTTGAGAACGAAAAATGGAGCTGAAGGAATCAGGCTCCTGACTTCAGACTATATTGCAAAGCTACAGTAATCAAGACAATATGGTACTGGCACAAAAACAGAAATATAGATCAATGGAACAGGATAGAAAGCCCAGAGATAAACCCACGCACATATGGTCACCTTGTCTTTGATAAAGGAGGCAAGAATATACAATGGAGAAAAGAAAGCCTCTTCAATAAGTGGTGCTGGGAAAACTGGACAGCTACATGTAAAAGAATGAAATTAGAACACTCCCTAACAGCATACACAAAAATAAACTCAAAATGGATTAGAGACCTAAATGTAAGGCCAGACACTATAAAACTCTTAGAGGAAAACATTGGCAGAACACTGCATGACATAAATCACAGCAAGATCCTTTTTGACCCACCTCCTAGAGAAATGGAAATAAAAACACAAATAAACAAATGGGACCTAATGAAACTTAAAAGCTATTGCACAGCAAAGGAAACCATAAACAAGACCAAAAGACAACCCTCAGAATGGGGAAAATATTTGCAAACGAAGCAACTGACAAAGGATTAATCTCCAAAATATACAAACAGCTTATGCAGGTCAATATCAAAAAAAGAAATAACCCAATCCAAAAATGGGCAGAAGACCTAAATAAACATTTCTCCAAAGAAGGTATACAGATTACCAACAAACACGTGAAAGGATGTTCAACATCACTAATCATTAGAGAAATGCAAATCAAAACTACAATGAGATATCACCTCACACCAGTCACAATGGCCATCATCAAAAAGTCTACAAACAATAAATGCTAGAGAGGGTGTGGAAAAAAGGGAACCCTCTTGCACTGTTGGTTGGAATGTAAATTGATACAGCCACTATGGAGAACAGTATGGAGGTTCCTCAAAAAACTAAAACTAGAACTACCAAATGACCCCACTACTGGGCACATACCCTGAGAAAACCATAATTCAAAAAGAGTCATGTACCACAATGTTCATTGCAGCACTGTTTACAATAGCCAGGACATGGAAGCAATGTAGGTGTCCATGGACAGATGAATGGATAAAGAAGATGTGGCATATAGCACAGGGAGATCAGCTCGGTGCTTTGTGACCACCTAGAGGGGTGGGATCGGGAGGATGGAAGGGGGGTAGATGCAAGAGGGAAGAGATATGGGAATATATATATATCTATGGCAGATTCACTTTGTTATAAAGGAGAAACTAACACACCATTGTAAAGCAATTATACTTCAATAAAGGTGTTAAAATAAATAAATAAAATCTATGGAAGAAGCCTCAAAAAAAAAAAAAAAGATTTGCACATACATACAATGGAGTATTACTCAGCCATAAAAAGAAATGAAATTGACTTATTTGTAGTGAGGTGGATGGACCTAGAGACTGTCTTACAGAGTGTAGTAAGTCAGAAAGAGAAAAATACCATATGCTAACACATATATGGAATCTAAAAGAAAAAAAAATTGTTCTGACAAACCTAGGGGCAGGACAGGAGTAAAGACACAGATGTAGAGAATGGACTTGAGGACATGGGGAGGGGGAAGGGTAAGCTGGGACGAAGTGAGAGAGTGGCATGGACATATATACACTACCAAATGTAAAACAGATAGCTAGTGGGAAGCAGCTGCGTAGTAACAGGGAGGTTAGCTCTGTGCTTTGTGTCCACCTAGAGGGGTGGGATAGGGAGTGTGGGAGGGAGACACAAGAAGGAGGAGATAATGGGGATATATGTATATGTATAGCTGATTCACTTTGTTATACAGCAGAAGCTAACACACCATTGTAAAGCAATTATACTCCAATAAAGATGTTTAAAAAAAAGTAGTTATTTCTAGCTTGTGGGAGGTAATATTTGAACTGTGTGAACACTGTAAACAGAGGCATAAAGGTAGAAAAACATAGTTTTTGTCCACTGGAGCATGTCTTGAATACTCGAATGAGAAGCCCAATCTACATTCTATACCAATAGAATTTTTTTAAAGACTTTTGAACTCAAAAAATTGAGTTATGCTTTAATACCATTAATTAATATTTTATATATTCATTTGTGAAACACTTCTTTGTCAAATACTATGGTCAGGCCCAAATGCTAAATACACAAAATATGATTATGAATTACGTACTGTTCTTGTTCTCAAAGATTCATAGTTTAGTGAGATAGCCATGTAAATGTACTCACTGCATTCTATGAATGTGTAACAGAGGTATTTATAAAAGAATAAACAGTGATGACCGCATAGTGAAGTGAACAGCCTTTTCTGTTCAGGTATGTTGGAAATGCTTCACTGAGTCAAGAGAGAAATAAGCAAACATTGGAGTCCAATATAGGAAGGCTGGCTAGGCTATGACCTTTTTCATGTGGCTGGAGTCTGCAGAAATAGTAATGGAGAAAGGCTACACAGTTCAGTTGGGTCCAATTTCAAAGGACCACATATTCCAAAATAAGGCATTTGTCCCTTGTCCTGTAGCTCATGGAGATTAGAAGCTCAAGAGAGGGAAGTAAGTCAACCACCTTTGTCGTCCTGTAGAAAGGTGATCTAGGTAGCAGGTAGAGTACAGAATAAAGGGGACCAACACTGGAGGTGAAAGAGAACAGTTAGGAGTGGGCTATAGTTCAGGCAGATGAAGAAATTTGGACCTATGTAGATAAAGTGGGGATAAAGACAAAAATGTAAAATCAAGCCATATTTAGAAGGAAGATATTGATAAGAATCTTAAATAAATCTATATACCAAGGTAAAGGGAGAAGGACCTGTCCCAGATGATATGAGATGGTTTGACTTGGTGACATAGCGAGTGATTGCATTAGTCTACTAAAAGTACCATAACAAAATACCACATACTGGGTGGTTTAGATAGCAGTAATTTATTTCCTTAGAGCTCTGGAGCCTGGAAGTAGAGATCAAGATACCAGCAAGGTTGAGTTCTCCTGAGGCCTCTCTTCTTGGCTTGCAGACAGCTGGCTTCTCACTGTGTCCTCACATGGCCTTTTCTCTGGGCATATGCATCCCTTGTGTCTCTTCCTCTTCTTATAAAGACACCTGTTCTTATAAAGTCCTATGGATTAGATCCCCACCTTTATGACCTCATTTAACCTTAATAACCTCTTTAAAGGCTCTGTTTCCAAATACAGTCACGATGGGGGTTAGGGCTTCAGCCTAAGAGTCTGGGAGGAGGAACACAATTTAGTCCATAACAATGATGCAATTTATAAAAAACAGGGTGAAAGTTTGGTGATGTGATCGAGTTAACGAATTATGTGTTTGACAGAGTAACCAAGATTGTCTGTGGAATATTTAAATAGAAAGGAAAGAAAGGGACTAAAATGATGGAAAATGATATCATTACTCATATTTTAATAATGAGGAAATTGAGACTCCTGGCTTTGAAGATGACAGGTGAGCACTTAGAAATATGGAAGATAATGAGTTATGTTGTGGGCATTATCTTATAATTTGTTTATGTAACAAATGTTGAAAGTATAACAAATTCACGTTTATGTTACAAATAGATAACTATAAGATGTTTTCCACAATTTAACTCAGTATCATCCATTTTTCTAAGTAACTACATGTTATCTTCAAGCCTGTGAGTACCTCAATATTTAATAAATATGTGACTATAACATATTACATTTGAAGGTGTCCGTGTCCGTGTGTGTGTGTGTGTGTATGAATAGATAGATGAGATTGCCCAGGACTGGTGGAAAGGGAAGGGGGATAATAATATTTAATAATATTTAAAGGCCAAATGGAGTGCATTAATCTGAAAGCAATGTGTAGGTTAGGATATAAGTGAGCAGGAGAAAGATATGGACATAAGTTTGGAGGCCTTTGTAGAAATTCAATAACGAAAGCTGATTAGGGGAACTGCATGGTACATGGAGACATGGAAAGACCAGAGCAGATTTATACACTCAGTAAATATTTATTCATCACCTTCTAGAGGCTAGCAATGTGTTGGACTTTGGAGACTCAATAGTGAACGAGAAGATGGACTTATCCTCTTAGAGCTGATATCCTAGCAAGAAATAATATAATTAAACAGATAATCAATGGTAAAATATAAGTACTACAACCAATGCTTGGTAGCAAAAAATGGGAGCTCCTAACCTAGTGTTGGGAATATAGAAGAAACTTTTTCCAGAGGAAATTTAAATTGAGAACCAAGATGAAGATACTTAACCTGACAAAAAATTTGCCAGGATAGGAGGAGTGGCTTTTTTAGGCAGAGAGATACTAGCACAAGGAGCCAGAAGATTGTGTGGCATTGAGGAAGCAAAAGACTTGTCAATATGGCCAAAATATAGGCTGCAAAGGGAAGAGGAGTTTGAAAAGCTAAGGAAGAAGAAATGCCCAGAGATGAAGAGAACCAAGAGAGTGTGTTTCTACAAGAATCTAGCATAAAAGAAAATGTTACTGACTGTGGGCAATGCTTCTGAGGAAAAATAACATTACTGCATGTTCTTTGGCATATAAGACAGATACTATTGTTTTTAATGAGAATAATTCCAGAATAATATTGGGGATAGAAGCCACACTGCAGTGGACTGATGAGTGAGTGGATGTTAGGGAAGTGGAGATATTGAATGGAGACCTATTGTAGAAGTCTACCTAGTCCATTTATTATTGACTTACTGAGAATACTGGGATGGCTTTTGGAGTTCAAGCTACCTTGAATTTTGAGCATTGGTGATACTACATTATAACAATGGAAACAAAGAGACAAGGGATTATATCTTTAAGACACTGAGAGAAAATTACAACCTAGAATTCTATTCCAAGGGAAAAAATATCCTTCCATAATAAAAATGAAATGAAGTTATTTTAAATCAAGCAGGCCTTCATCATCAGCAGATTCATATTACAAGAAATACCAACTGCCCATCAGGCAAAATGAAAATAATCTCAGGTGAAAATTTATAAAAGTTTCCTGAAGCTCAGGTTAAGACTGTCTTTCTACAGGGAGGATTTACCTTTGCTTCTATCAGGCAGTCAGAAAAACTAGCAATCTGGGATCACCTTAACCCAAGCTCAAGGATCAAGATGATTTAAAGTTGGGCCTCAGTCCCTGAGAGAGCTACTTGTAGTTGACTCTGACTCCTAACCAAATTTTCAGAAACAGCAGATGCCCCTAGGAGAAAAGTGGCCCTAATTGCCAGGCTTACCTGTCTAGGTTTCAGCTTCTCCCCATTCTTGGCCTTCAATCCCTTGTTTGCTTTCTAATACATTCAAATAATATTTATCTACTTTTTCTGATGTTTATTCAGGTTTTCTAGTGTCTTTAGCAGGAGTGTTAGGAGGAGTTACTTAATCCACTATTACCAGAAATAGATGTCTAAAGGTTATGCTATGGAAATAACCAAATAACCAAATTTCAAAGATGTAAATTGCTGTTAACACAGTCACATAAAAGAAGTAGGACCATAACGCTAAAGTTGTCCTTGAATGTTGTACTTTTGCCAGAACTATACCAATATATAGCCTGAATGGGGAGCCATTTCTTTCAAGAGTGAAGCAGGATTTTCTGTCTTGCCTAATGGTCAGAATTTCTTTCTATTGGATTCTCAACTTCTACATAAGATATTGTTAAGATAAAAGAAAAAGAACACATATTCAAGAGAGGATACACATGCACAGCCATAGACTGTCAAACTTTTTTATCAGTTCCATATGATAAGCTACCACCATAAACGGAAAAATCTGTACTGACTTTTTTCTGATTAAAAAGTAAATATTTAAACAATAAAAATATAAAAAGTAAAAATATTGCCTATAATCTTAATACTCATATGCAATCACAATGCACATTTTGTTACATTTTATTTCAGCTATTATTCTATGCTTGCATTATGTTCTATGTCCATATAATACATTGCATCTACTTAAACATGCTTAAAATTTTCAAATAAAAATGTAACCATGCTGTAAAGACTCTTTCATACCTATTTTTTTCCTTAATGTCTTGGCAGTTTTTTTATCTTAGTTAATTTGGCTGTAACTCATCTCTTTTAACAACTCCTCAGTATTCCTTATTTGAACGATTGTTTATTGATGGTCTTCAAGAAATGTCTATGTTACTATTTTATAAACATTGGTCTGATATTGGTGGTGGACTCTGTGCTGGTATGGTGAGTGGACTTTGATGGGCGGGGGAGTTCACCATAGAGGACAGTCCAGTAGGTGAGATACATCAATAGGCAGCTCAAGGATCCAGTGAAGCAGCTTTTACTCTGAAATATTCCAAGACTTTCTGACCCCTGTGAAGCCTGGGGTGGAAAACTGGGACTCACTCTCCTGTGGCCTCTAGCTGAGTTTCCAAAGTCCTTCGATTTGCTCCTTACTGGCACTCTCTTCTCCAATTCCTGTTGGTAGGAACTTAGGGCTGCCCAACAAAGTTCAAAGCTGCAGTTGCCAGTAGAAAAGAAGAAAAGAGGGCAATAATAGTGGTTAGTGTGTTATAGGAGTTCACAGTTCAACTTAGTCTTTTTTTTTCATTTTGGACTTGTTGAGATGGTTTAAAGTTAGCTGAGATGTTGCAAACCCCTGTCCCCTCTTTTACTCACTGTCTTTGTTGAAGAACACCATAGTAAAATACAAACTTCACTTAGTACAGGCTGCCCGCCAGATGTAGTTTAAAAAAAAAAAAAAAAAAAAAAGCAGTGGCCAGTCCTTCTGGGAGACAGACTCAATCTAAAGGTCTTTGCTTTATACCCTGCTGTGTGAAACTTGGGTATTTCCTGAGTCCTGTTGGAGAAAGCTAAGCACTCACTTAATAGGCTGAGTTCTTTTCCTTTCTAATGTTGAATAACAGGGTAATCAACATCAATCAACCTTTCCTTTAGTCTAGTCATTCTCCTTCACAACTTCTGGAAAAAAATTAATGTTTCTTGATCGTTGATGGCTTCTGCATTTTAGCAATGTTAAGTTCTTTTTTAAAATTTGCTTTTCTATTTTTCATCATGTCAGTGGGATTTTATAGGGAAGGCACAGACTAAAATCATTATAATATGAGACATTTGTTCTTTAAGTTTTAATGGGGAGGGAGGAGATGAGAATATCTAATGTCCTTGTTAGGAATGGACTGGCTAATGGGAGCCATTGATTTTTGTTTTGGTCATGCCAAAGGAATGCTAAACGGCTGTGCTGGTATAGAGTAGGATACTCTATATCCTACTTTATATATATATATATATATATATATATATATATATACAGGAGACTTGCTTTCTTGACTTCAGTTTTGTGAAGAACAGATTCAGTAGTTGAATTACCATGTGGGTAGAAATGTGATTATTGCTCTCTACTCTGTGGATAGAATTGTGATTTTTGCTTTTAGGATATATTTTAGATAGAATTTTGTTTTTTTAGATACTAACAATTTACTGATAGATTCAAGAGAAGCTCTTCTTTATCTGTCATCAGGATGAAGCCAGTAATGTTATAATTAATTTTTTAAGCGCTGACTTTCTGAATTGGTTACCTTATAAGTTCCTCACCTAGACTCGG
Source organism: Eschrichtius robustus (assembly GCF_028021215.1). Classification (NCBI taxonomy): domain Eukaryota; kingdom Metazoa; phylum Chordata; class Mammalia; order Artiodactyla; family Eschrichtiidae; genus Eschrichtius; species Eschrichtius robustus. Next base: position 61,246,792 of record NC_090832.1, on the reverse strand, counting down.
ATAGAGTTTGAGTTGCTGCTGGCTGGCAGCGACTCCTGAAGGAGACAAGGAGGGAGCTGTGCTGGCAGCCAAATGAATTTGTTCTGCATGTCCTCTCCAGTTGAGTGCTATGTGATGCCAACTTCTAGCCCTCAGTTTGATGTCATCTTATAAGTTACACCAAGCAAATATTCTGATTCTTCAATGTGATCTTATGAAACTTCTTCATAAATCTTTGATTATATGAACATTTGTGTATAATATATATTTTTTCTATGCCCAAACAGATCTTGGATGAACTTACTATATAAAAAAACTATCTGGGGTCATTAATTGAAAGTTATTCCTGATGCCAGGGTCAGTAATTTTTTTAGCTTAGTAGAATCTATGGTCCCTGCCTAGATCTCCTTTCCTGGGCTTTTGCACCCATACCCCAGCTGCTAGCAGTGTTGGCTACAAATATATCACAGCTCTCAACCCACTCCCACCTCCTAGCCCCCATCCCCTACCTCCTGTACCCTGAGAAATTGTTATCTAGTCCTAGCTCATACTGCTTGCTGCATGACAGGCCAATAAATCAAGAGATGAGTTGTTGGGGCAAGGAATAGTAAATTTATTTAAAAAGCCTGAAGACCAAGAAGGTGGTGGGCTAGTGTCTAAAAGAACCTTCTCACCTGGGTTTGGATGCTAGTTTCTTTCATAGAACAAAGAGAGAGAGATAAGGAGGTAAAGGGGAAAAAAAGGCAGTAAGTTGTTGCAAATATTTTCTGGTTCTGGCCAGACTCCACAGGGGATATGTTAATTTCTTCTTTCCTGCAGCCATTCACAGATGGGCCTGGTCAGGATGTTTTCTGTGAGCTAAACAAAGTTATTTTAACTTACAGGTCAGGCATGGGAGGCAAGGTTCCCCGAGATGGGCCATTATGTATACTTTAAGCTATAGGCAACATCCCTTTAGTGATTAACTTGTAGCAAAAGCAATAGAATACAAAGGTTAAAGTAAAAGAAACAGATCCAATATGGAGTCAGATTTGTTCTTCCCTATTACAAAATGTCCTTGGCTGATGGGAGCAGTCTAGCCAGTGGGCTGTGACACTCCTTACCCCACTTCAGGGATGGCATTTAGGGCATGTCTGACTGATACAGGAGTACAGAAGTCTAGCTTCATTGACTCAAAGGGAGACAACACTGTGGTGAGATTTATATTTCAGACTCCTTGCAATCTGCCTGTGTCAGCCCAAGGCTAGACTTTACCTAGACCACATTCCTTTTTTTTTTCTTTCAGTTTTATTGAGATATAATTGACATGCAGCACTGTATAAATTTAAGGTGTACAGCATAATGATTTTACTTACATACATCATGACATGATTATCATAGGTTTAGTGAACATCCATCATCTCATATAGATACAAAATTTAAAAAAATAGAAAAAAAATTTCCTGGTGATGAGAACTCTTAGGATTTGCTCTCTTGAAAACTTTCATGTATAACTCACAGCAGTGTTAATTATATTTATCATTTGTACATTACATCCCTAGAACTTATTTATCTTATAACTGGAAGTTTGTACCTTTTGACTGCATTCATCCAGTTCTCCCTCTCTCATGCCCTCCTCTGGTAACAAGTCTGATTTCTTCTTCTATGAGTTTGTTTGTCTGTTTTTGAAGTATAATTGATCTACAACATTATGTTAGTTCCTTTTACATAACATAGTGATTCAATATTTCTATACATTTCAAAATGATCATCACAATAAGCCTAGTTACGATCTGTCACCATACAAAGGTCTTACATACTTATTGACTATATTCCCCACGTTGCACATTTCATATTCTTGACTCATTTATTTTGCAACTGGAAGTTTGTGCCTCTTAATCTCCCTCACCTATTTCTTTCCTCCCCCACTTCCCTCCCTTCTGGCAACTGTTTGTTCTCTGTATCTATAACTCTGTTTCTGTTTTGTTATGTTTATTCATTTTTGGGGGGGTCTTTTTTTTAAGATTCCACAATAAGTGAGATCATGCAACATTTGTCTTTCTCTGTCTGACTTATTTCACATAATCACTAATTTCACTTCTAGGTCCATCCATGTTGTTGGAAATGGCAAGATTTCATTATTTTTTTATGGCTAATATTACATTGTATATACATGTATATACCATATCTTCTTTATCCATTTTTCTATTGATGAGCACTTAGACTGTTTCCATATCTTGGCTATTATAAATAATGCTGTAATGAACATAGCAGTGTGCATATCTTTTCAAATTGGTATTTTTGTTTTCTTCGGATAAGTACCCAGGAGTGGAAGTGCTGGATCATATGGTAGTTCTATTTTTAATTTTTTTGAGGAATATCCATACTGCTTTCCATAGTGGCTGCACTGCTTTATATTCTCATCTGGTGTATAAAGGGTTACCTTTTCTCCACATCCTCACCAACACTTGTTATTTGTTGTCTTTTGGATGATATTTGTTCTGACAAGTGTGATATTTTGGATAGTAACCCTTTATTGGATATATCATTTGCAAATACCTTCTCCTGTTCAGTAGGTGGCCTTTTCATTTTGTTTATAAGTTCCTTTGCCGTGCAAAAGCATTTTTAAAATGTTTGATGTAGTCCCATTTGTTTACTTTTGCTTTTGTTTTCCTTGTCTGAATAGACATATCCAAAAAATATTACTAATGCCAATGCTGAGACCACATTCCTGATTAGCTCTTTCTCCTTCCTTTTACTGCTTCACTCCCACCCTTATACCTATTCTTGAAGAGATCTTCCTCTTCCATCTGAAACTCTGGATTGGGCTCTATTTTTAAGGAAACTGGCCAAAGATGGTGCCAAAGGTGGTTTAAGGAAGCAGACTCTGAGAATGAGATTCTGGAGTTAGAATCATGAAGTCTGGCTTGTAACAAATACCTCATCACAGGTGGTAGGTAGATGGAGTTTGCATAGCTCTGGCATGTAACACAATACAATTGCTAAAGCTGTCACTGAGGTCTACTGGGATAGGATATGGGAAGAAGGAGATGAACTGGCTTGTGCAATATCTCTAGCATTTCAGAGATACAAGAGAAATATAAATTATAAAGACTGTGGAATTGGGAGGCTATTTCTGAATACCACTGGTGCTTTGAAGAGATGAAATAACAGGCACAGGGCAATCAGTCACTAATTTAAAGCCAAGTATGAGAGTGAGAGAACCTCTTTGGCAGCTTTTAAAAGGACCTTCAACTCTTGCAGCTGGAGGGCAGAGAGATTGAAGACCAAGCATAGGGCTTAATTATGAGTCACAGAACTCAAGAGTAAAGCTTAATCTCAGCCTAGGATGTATATAATCATATAATCATAATGGACCCACTTAGCATTTGGCAGAACTCTCATAGTTCTGTGAGTAGTTCAGTAGGAACAACTGCAGTGAAAGTGAAAGTCCACGAAACTGCCCCACTAACCCCATCTCAGCCAATATAATAAATCGAAAATAATATTGTATCCACAGGGAAATAGAAGAGATTAGTTCTATTCTCAAAGCCTTAAAGTTTTAAGGATTGTGGTACCATTATATGTTCATTTAATTCATCAATCTGATCCATGTAAAATCAGATGTATCATAAAAGATGACAGTGAATTAACCATAAAGTTAACCAGTGGCAATCCCAATTGTGATAACTGTGTCAGATATGATATCTTTAGTTGAGCAGATTAACACAGTTTTGGATATGTGGCTATTGAGATTTGGAATACATTCTTTTCCATGCGTATAAAAGAAGAAGATCAGAAGCAGTTAACACTGATGTGGGACAGACAATATACACTTACTGTCCTTGGAGCTATGTTAAATGTCTCATAATATATTTTGTATATTGAAATTGTCTTATATTTCAGTGGGGCATGGATCATCTGGATATCCCACAGAATATCATATACGAAATCAAGAATGGATCAAGAATGGGTATCCCACAGAATATCACATTGGTTCAATATATTGTTGAACCAGAAGTGGCGATAATTATTGGTTCCTTGGTAAAACATGTGTGCTCCAGAGGGTGGAGGATAAACCTCACAAATACTTAGCGATGGCATGATTCAGAGGGGCGGGGGTTCAGTGGCCTAGGACATGCAGGCACATCTCCAAAGTAACACAGGGTGGAAGATAGACTCTACTAAATATTCACAAGCTGCCTCAATGGTACAGTTTTTGTTTTTGTTTTTGGTAGGGGAGTGGTCCTATGGTCAAGGTCATGACAGGACATCCCCTCCCAGATAAAGGACAAGTTATTGCACCTGACATCTCCTTCTACTAAGAATCACATCTCTTGGCAGACCTCTTCAGGCAGAATATTCTTCAATTGGGAATATTGCTCTAACCCATTCCTCATATGACCTAGAAGCTGCTAGATTTTAAAAAGGCCTAGAGCAAGAAATGACTTGGCAGGTGGTCCAGCTGTGGTTCAAGTAGCCCGCTACTAGCCGTATGGCCAGGAAGACCTCATGCATACCTCATACATACTCCATAAATACCATTTTATGGTAGAAAATCATGCTATATGGAGATTCTGTCAAGCCCTAATAGAAAAGCTGCAACTTCGACTCCTGAACTGCTGGAGCAAGGACATGCTATATGCAGCAAAGAACTATATACCATTCTACAGACAGATACTTGCATGCTAGTGGGCCCTCCTAGAGATGAAGCATCTAACAGTGGGATCTCAAGTGACCGTGCAGCCAGAATTTCTCATCATGAGCTGGCTTATGTCAGACTACCAAGACATAAGATTGGGTAGGGCCGGCCCTCCCAGCATCAACCCATTATAAGATGGGAGTGACATATCCAGGATATGTAAGCTCAAGCAGGTCCAGAGGGCTCCTGATAGCTGCACAAACAAGGTAGCTAGAACTCCCTGTTACCTATCACTGTTGTGTCAGCAACCTTGCCTCCGCTCATTACCAATGGCTTTTTGATGGACACTGTGATGAACTTCTCAGAACCCTCTTCAATGGAGGGCTCAATGCCCCATCTTGCAGGGGTGCTGTGAAAAGATACTCTTCAGCTCTCATATCTTCCAGGGATTGCTTCAGCTGCATAAAGCTGCCTCCCTCATGGTCATGTCTCTTACCAATCAATGCAGATATAAAGGTGTGGTCACTTTGGCCTAACTCAGGCTAATTCTGAAGGGTCAATTTAGGTATCTGTGAGAGGTATTTATCCAGACATCTCCATGGAGTTGGCAAAGGCTGCTTTAGAACTTGACTTCTTTCCAATCCTGCTTTCTTCTTCTCCCTTTCATAGGTGTTGATCCCAAGGGGACTCTTAAAAAAACATCCAGTATTCTAAATACTAGAACTGAGTCTACTTCTATGGGAAGGCATCCTGTGACAGACCTCATAGGGGTTTCCGGTGAGTAGGTGACAGAGGGGAATACAAAATCTGAGCTTGGTTCACAGATAAGTCAATATGTTGGTGCAACCCTAAAATGAATAGCTGATGCATTATACTTCCACTCAAGAGTGGCTTTGAAAGACAATGATGAAGGAAGGGAAACCTACCAGTGGAAGGGCTTTGGGCAGAGATCCTAGTTATTGTGTAAAGAGAGAAATGGTTTGAAGTAATAATATTCATCAATTCATAGACAGTGATAAATAATTTAGATGGTCAGCCAAGGGATCTAGAAGGAGCAATAGTTAAAGAGATCAAGGTTAAATAAAGATGTCTGGGAGGAGATATGTAGATGGAGTGGAAAGGAAACATGAAGCTCTTTTTATTGTACACCAGTGTGGAACCTTTATAGAAGAATCACTAAACAACCAAATGGACAGGATGACTTGGCCAATTATTATCAGTCAGCCTCTCTCCCTGACCATGACAATGATGGCATCATGAGCATGTGAATAGAGGGCCCATGGTGGCAGAGATGGAATCTATGTATATGCCCAAGAACATGTTCTCTGTCTCAGCAAGATCTGTCTAGCCAATTGCTGCTCCTGAATGCCTGACCTGTCAACAACAGAGATTAGTGTTGAATGTGTCATATGATACCATCCTGTAAGGAGACCAGTCAGCTACTGGCTGCCATTTTTTAATGGGACTCTTTCTATCTTGAAAAAGGCAGACTTTATCCTGACCAGGACTGACTTGTATGGGTTCACATTTCTTGCCCACAGGACTTTGACCAATATCATACTCCAGTTGCTCATGGAGTGTTTGATTTACTGGCATGAAGCCCTGTGTAATAACATCTCACGCTAAGAGATCTTTTCTTTTTTTTTTTTTTTTGCAAAGAAGGTAGAGAAGTGGGCACATGACCATGGGAACGATTGATCTAATCACCTACTGTACCATCCAGAAACTGTTGTTCTAGAAAACTAATACATATGGCTTTGGGAACTAAGGGGTGAAAGAAGGAGTGGTCCCACTCATTATCATTCCCATGACCTGCTTGGGGAATTTGTGCTTCTTGACCCTGAAACCTTAAGCTCTGTATGTCTAGAGGAGCTGGCTTTCCAGATGGGGTCCTTCACCTGTTGACACAGTAAGATTCCTAGTAAATGGAAAGGTACAACTGCTCCCTGGTTGTTTTGGGCACCTAGTGGCAGTAGACCAGTAAACACAGAGCAAGAGTAATTGACCCTTGTCTTCTTTGGGAGTCAGGACATCTAGGAGCAGGAAAGAACGTGTTTGGCACTTAGTTGATTCCCTAGGGTGGGGGAGGGAGGTATCTAGGTCCTTTCATGCTCATTTGTAACTGTGAATGGGCAAGTACAGCAACCACGACCTTCCTTATGATGTCCTTGTAACAGGGGTCCAACCCTCAGGGATGAGGCTCTGTGTTACTCCACTAGGTAAACTACCAAGTCCAGTGGAAGTGCTAGAGAGAGAGGAATATAGAAAGGGTGATAGAAGAGGGAGATGAGTACTAGTTTTTGCCATAAGACCAACTGCAGCAGCTATTAAGTTTCCTCAAGAATTGTGACCACAGAATCCTGGAGAATCTGTGCCTGGATGGGAGTAAATCTTATGTAAGAAAGAAGGGCAATCAAATGGATGCTGTAGATGCTCAGCCCAGATTCCCTTTCCTGGCCCTTGTATTGTCCCCCATTTGCCAGGAGTATTGGCTACTCACAGCTCACAGCTGCCCCCTTCTCTGGAGATTTGCCCTCAGTTGAGGTTACTGCCTCACCCAGCAGGTTACACACCTCCCACTATCCAGGGGTGGCCACAGCTAATGGCCCCAAAAATAAGGGGTACAAAAGGCTGGCTCTCTTGTCTCAAGGAGGAGCATCTTTGCAGTGCAATTTATGCTTCAAACTCCCATTCCACCCATGTTGAGGATCAGGCCAAGGCTAGACTTTACCTGAGACCACATCTTTGCTCAGTTCTTTCTTCTCTTGTTTTTCTCCCTCCTTTGCAAGCTTTGCCTAAAAATCATGCCCTTAGTACAACTCGTGCATCCAATTTACTTTCTTATGCTCTGTTTCTAGGGAACTGGACCTAAGACAATTAAATTAGTAATAAAATAAATTCAAACAAACATATCAATAATCTTCGCTTGATAGAGCAGCTTTTCTTGATAGCAGCACTCTGCTATCACTGTGTGGGTATACAATGACATGGGGCATAGCCCCTGCTTTCACTGAACTCACCATCTAGTTTGCAAGTAAAAATATAGGTGTGTGCACAACTTAAACTTGAGACTCAGTGCTAGATGGTACCAAATTGACAAGACATAAAATTGGAGTTCAGAAAAAAAAGAAGTGTCTTCCTCAGAGAGCTACATACTTGAAAGTAGCTATCAAAATGTTTGTTATGTGAAAGAATTTTCACTACCATAATTTGAAAATTTGTGTAACATTGACAATATGTACTAAAATGATAAAGTCAGTGAAATGTTGTTAATTTACTGCATTAATAAGAGTTGAAATAAAGCATATACATTTCCAAAATATTAGCATCTGGATCGATGACCTCATGCTATAAGGTGTTTATTCAGAACTGAGCTTAAGCTCAAAGTGTAGTACCCAGATGCTGCTGTACACCGAGAGGACAGAGCATGTTGCTTCTCTTCCTCCGTAACTGTCAGATAGCAACCATAGGGGGCAATGCAAGCTCAGCAGTAGCATTCTCAGCTCCCTGTCTGTACCAGCTGAAACTGTCTTTTCAAAGCTTTGCTGCTTTATTATTCTTGCTTAAAACAGGCTAAATCTTTACAGTTTCACAATGTCTTAAGCTGCATAATTACTTTAAGGTTTGGGGCAAGCCATATGTGGAAATGTAAAAGAGTTGAATGTAAAGAAAAATATTTTATAAAGATACAAAGAGTAAATGGGGAGGGACAGGGTTTGAGTTTACAGTCGATACAAAAGTAGAACAGAAGTTTGTAGCTAGTACACAAGGAATCTAATCTGCTCCACTAATTTTTGTCTGTCAAATTCCTGTTTTCTGAAAAGACAAGTCTGTGGAAAAGCAAACTGATTCTTATTTAAATTTTGTTATATTTCTTAATGAATTTAGTGTCTGAATATTGTGAATGAAGAGACAGTTGTTAAACAAATAAAATAGTTCTCACAAATCATTTCAAGGGGCATATGCATTTCACATATTTCTGTGCTCTTATTTTAAGGTTCCAGAGTTAGTGTACCAACATATGAATATGGATACATATTGATGAGTATGATTTTCTTGCCCATCACTATAAAAATATCTTTCCTAGTTGAACAGTTAATGAAATGATGAGAAAATCTGAGGTGAACATTAGCAGTCTACTTTCATTTTGTTTCATCAAAAAGAATCTCTTTTACAATTACTATTTACTTGCAATAACTGCAGCAGAAAATGATTTAATGCTCAACATGTGCATTAAAATGCACTTGCTTTTTTTAATATGTAAAAGCTGATGGAAATTTCATTTAAGCACAATTCCTGTATCACAGATTTTAAGCAAAATGAAAGGAAGTTAGGGTATCATTTAAACATGGCTATAAAAATAATTTCTTTCAGTGGCTAGAGGGAAAGAAGGATTGGTCAAAGTAATTTTTATCTTCGATGGGATTCCCCACTAGTCTGCTCTCTTATTTGGCTTAATGCATGCCACAATAATCATGCTATTTCTTCCTAGCATTTTTCTAACTCACAGTGGTAAGAATAATTGAATGGTGTTTATATTCTAAAGTGCCTTTTCTCACTAAGCTCAGAAGTTCTTTCTGAGTATTAATTCTTACAGTATTTTTGTGTGGAACACAGGGATGTGTATTATTATCCTGTTACTCCCCTTTTAACAACAAGGATAGTGAGGCACATATGCAGTAAATGATACACAAGACAGAGTCAGGATGCCAGAAACAGATCACAACCTGACTTCCAGTTCATAAGCCAGACCATACTTTCTAGGAATTATTAACATACTTGAGGATTGAATCCTGGCAATTAGTAGCTATCTTCTAAGTCCTTGTTTTCACTCCTAGAATGTTAACATTGATATGAAGGAAAAATTTAATAACTTGGAGTAAGTTAATTCTGTTGCATCCTGGGTAATACAGAGATTGTAAACAAGCAAGTTGTAAATAACTGCAATAATAGGAATGTTATTGATAATAATTTGAAGTGTAAATGTTTAATGGCACAGATGTAAAATTCACAACAATTAACACAAATTTTAAAAAAAAACCTTTAAAATAACAGCCAGCTTAGAGGCTGCTAGAAAGAAAAGAAAAAAAAAAAGAACTAGTTATGTAATTTGAGTGTAGAATCATAGGTGTTTAAATTTATGGGATAGACCCTAACCATGTAAGAGGTTTCAGAGACTCAAAGTGAATTCCAGCTAGGAGACTTATCTTTTCTAAAGGGCATCCTTTGCTTGTGTCTGTAACTGGATAACTTTGAAATCATGAAATCCCACTTCTGCCAATTATTACTACAGAGAAATTTCTTCACACATGCACAAAAAATTTCTTGGTTGAGGCTTAAAAAAGATGTTCAGGTAGGCCTGGAACATGATATATACTCAATATATGTTATTTAGCAAATACATGAACTCTCTTTTGAGAATTCTTACCCAAATTATTTTAATCTTTTTAAAGTGTGATAATAGTATCACAATTATATATATATATATATATATATATATATATATATATATGTTAAGCTTTCTTGTCTTTTAGAGATATCTAAAAGATACTATCTATTCTTCCATTTACATATGAAATAATTTGAAGTTTCTGATTTGCTTAATCATAAAACTGGAGGGTATGAGGGGTATATGAATCAAGATTGGCCATGATTTAAATATTGCTAAAGCTGTATGATAGGTGTATGGGAAGTCAAGTATATTCTTTACTTTTCTTTATGTTTAAAATTTTCTATAATAAAAATGTTTGGGGCTTCCGTGGTGGCGCAGTGGTTGAGAATCTGCCTGCCAATGCAGGGGACACGGGTTCGAGCCCTGGTCTGGGAAGATCCCACATACCGCAGAGCAACTGGGCCCGTGAGCCACAATTGCTGAGCCTGCGCATCTGGAGCCTGTGCTCCGCAACAAGAGAGGCCGCGATAATGAGAGGCCCGCGCACCGCGATGAAGAGTGGCCCCCACTTGCCGCAACTAGAGAAAGCCCTCGCACAGAAACGAAGACCAACACAGACATAAATAAATAAATAATAAATAAATTTCTTAAAAAAATGTTTTAAGTATAAAAAGTTATATCCATATATATTAGGTAAGAGATTATTTTTAATCTGTTATAAGAAAATACATCTCACCTTTCTGGAATTTAGCTGTATGGGAAACTCATCTATCTAGAACATGGTCAAGGAGAGTGATGTCAGCATCATGGTGGTGTGAGAAGCTTCCTTTCCTTCTCTCTTTCAATCTACAACTAGTAAGACATCTATAACTCAATGAAGGTTCCTCTGCCCAGTACACCAGGACAAAAGAGAGATTTGCATGTCTATACATCTGAAGGTGGGTGGACTTCAGAGAAGGCAGAATGGGGGAACAGTGGAGGCAGAGCCTATGATTCTGTCACCTGTGCCCACAGAGAACTGGGCAGCAGCAGCAACAGGGCCTGAGACCCTGGTCCCTCCAGCTTTGGCACTCCTGTGACTCTGGCCCCTGCCCATGGTGGTGGTGCCCACAAACCTGACAACTCCAGAAGCAGTGGAGACACCTTTGATCCTGAACCAACCCCTCCCCCATTATCCCCATCACCCCACTGTGGTAGCAGTGCCCACAACCAAGGAGAACTTGGATACAGCAGAGTCCATCTCACTGTCCCCAGCAATGATACCGGTGTCAGCAGTGACCCTGGTAGCAGCAAGATACCTGTGACCTCAGAGGCACAAACAGAGACAACAAGGGCACCACCCAGTGACACCTCTGGCAGAGGTGGTGGAGGTTGGAAAGTGACACTTCTCAAGTGTAGCCAGAGGCAGCTCAGGTAAGAGAAACCAAAAACTGTGCTATAGTGCCACCTACTGAAAAACAAAAGAAAAGCCTCTAAGTACCAACCTGTTGAATTAGAATCAAAGTAAAAAAAGTTTTACCTAAATAAGAAATGTGTTCACTATTTCAAATGAGCCAGTAGAGGAATAAATCATTAAGCACCATGAAAAACCATGGTTACATGGTATCACAAAAAGAAAAAAAAAATACAATTCTCCAGAAGCCAAGTCTGTGATCTAACACTTCGAGAATTCAAATTAACTGTCATGAAGGAATTTGACAAGCTATGAGGAAACTCAGAAAGGCAGTTCAATTAGCTCAGGAATAAAATTAATGAGCAAAAGTTACATGTTACCAAAGTGGCTGAAACTCTAAGAAAGAATCAAACAAATTCTAGAGCTGAAGAAATCAATAGATGAGATGAAGAATGCAATAGAAAGCATTGAAAATGGTGCAGACCATATAAAATCAGAGAGAATCAGCAAGCTTAAAGGTAGAAATCTAGAAATTATTCAAGTAGAATCTTCATTTTAAAAGTGAAGAAAGAAGGGATGGGAGATGATGCTCCCAGCAAATGGCAGACAAAAGAAAACAAGGGCAGCCATACTTATATTAAACAAAATAGACTTCAAGCCAAAAAAGGTAACAAGAGACAAAGATGGACATTATATATTGATAAAGGGAATAATCAATGAAAAAGACATAACACTTATTAATATATGTGCACCTAACATAGGAGCACCAAAATATATAAAGTATTAACAGACTTAAAAGAGAAATTAACATCAAAACAATAATAGTAGGGACTTTAACACCTCACTTGTATTAATGGATAGATTATCCAGACAGAAAGTCAATAAGGAAACTTCAGTCTTAAATGAAACATTAGACCAGATTGACTTAATAAATTTATGAAGAACACTCCATCCAAATGCAGCAGAATACACATTCTTCTCAATGCAAATGGAACAGTCTCAATGATAGACCATATGTTGGGACACAAAACAAGTCTCAGTAAATTTAAGATTGAAATAACATCAAACATCTCTTTCAACTACAATGGTATGAAACTAGAAATCAACTATAAGAAGAAAGCTGGGAAAAATCAGAAATATGAGAAGACTAAACATCATGCTACTGAACAACTATTGGGTCAAGGAGAAGTCAAAAGAGAGATAAAAAATACCTGAAGACAAATGAGAATTAAAATATGACATGCCAAAATCTATGGGATGCAGCAAAATTAGTACTAAGAGGGAAGGTTATAACAGTAGAGGTCTTCCTCAAGAAACAGGAAAAATCTCAACTAAACAATCTAACACTATACTGAAAGAAACTAGAAAAAGAAAAACAAATAAAGCCCAAAATCAGTGAAAGGAAGGATTTAATAAAAATCAGAGTGGAAATAAATGAAACAGAGACTAAAAAGACAATAGAAAAGATCAATGAAGCTAACAGCTAGCTCTTTGAAAAGAAAAACAAGATTGACAACTTTTAGCTAGACTACTAAGAAAAAAAGAGAAGATTGAGATAAATAAAATTAGAAACAAAAGGGGAAAATTACAATGGATAACACAAAAATCAAAGAATAATAAGAGATACTATGAACAAATTAGATAACCTAGAAGAAATGGATAAATTCTTAGAATCATACACCCTTCCAGGACTGAATCATGAAGAAATAGAAAATCTGAATAGACTGATCACTAGTAAGGAGATTGAAACAGTAATCAAAAAACCTGCCAAAAAACAAAAGTCTGGGATGAGATGGCTTTCAAGCTGAATTATACCAAACAATCAAGGAAGATTTAGTGCCTATCCTTCTCAAACTCTTCCAAAAAATTAAAGAGGCGGGAATGCTTCCTGACTCATCTTATGAGGCCAACATTACCCTTATACCAAAATCAGACAAAGACAACACAGAAAATTACAGACCAATATCTCTGATGAACATAGATGTAAAACTCTTTAACAATATATTAGCAAACTGTATACAGCAGTACTTTAAAGGAATCATACACCATGATCCATTGGGATTTATTCCACGAATGCAAAGATAGTTCAACATCTGCAAATCAATCAGTGATATACCACATTAATAAAATGAAACATAAAAGTCATATCATCACAATAGATGCAGAAAAAGCATTTGGCAAGATTCAACACCAATTTATTTATTTATTCAACACCAATGCTCAATAAAATAGGTATAGAATGAATGTACAGCAACATAATAAAGGCCATGTGTGACAGACCCATAGCTAACATAATACTCAATGGTGAAAAGCTGAAAGCTATTCCTCTAATATCAGGTACAAGACAAGGATGCCCACTTTTGTTACTCTTATTCAACATAGTATTGGAATTCCTAGCTGTAGCAATTAAGCAAGAAAAAGAAATAAAAGTTATTCAAATTGGAAAAAAGAAGTAAAATTGTCACTATTTGTGGATGACATAATTTTATGTATAGAAAACCCTAAATACTCCACCAAAAAAAGGTTAGAATAAAATACAGTACAGTTACAGGGTACAAAATCAATATACAAAAATCTGTTGGGTTTCTGTAAGCTAACAACAAACTAGTAGAAATAGAAATTAAGAAAACAATCTCATTTACAATTGCAATAGAAAGAATGAGATACCTAGGAATAAATTTAACCAAGGAGGTGAAAGATCTGTATGCTGAAAATTGTAAGATGTTGAAAGAAATCGAGGACACAAAGAAATGGAAAGATATTCTATGCTCATGGATTGGAAGAATAAACATATTAAAAATGTCCATACTACCTAAAGCAATCTATAGATTCAATGCAATCCCTATCAAAATCCCAATGATATTTTTCACACAAATAGAAAATCCTAACATTTGTATGGAACCACAAAAGATCCTGAATAGCCAAAGCAATCCTGAGAAAAAAGAACAAAGCTGGAGTTATCATAATCCCTGATTTTAAATTATACTACAAAACTATAGTAATATAGCTATCAAAACAGCATGGTGTTGGCAGAAAAAGAGACACACAGATCAATGGAACAAAACTGAGAGCCCAGAAATAAACCCACACGTACATGAATAATTAATTTATGACAAAGGAAAAAAGAACATACAATGGAGAAAGTACAGTCTCTTCAATAAATGGTGTTGGGAAAACTGGACAACTACCTGCAAAAGAATGAAATTAAACCACTGTTTTATACCAAAAATTTAACTCAAAATGGATTGTAGACTTAAATGTAAGACCTGAAATCGTAAAACTCCTAGAAGAAAACATAGGCACTACACTCTTTGATGTTGGTCTTAGCAGTATCTTTCTGGATATTCCCTTGTCTCCTCAGGCAAGGGAAGCAAAAACAAGAATACACAAGTGGGACTACATCAACTCAAAAAGCGTCTCCTCATCAAAGGAAGCAATCAACAAAACGAGAAGACAACCTATGGAATGGGAGAAAATACTCACAAATCATTTATCCAGTGAGGAGTAAATATCTGAAAAATATAAAGAACTCATACAGCTCAACAACAACAAAACAAACAACTCAATTTAAAAATGGGAACAAGATGTGACTAGACATTTTTCCAAGGAAGACATACAGATGGCCAACAGACATAGGAAAAGACGTTCAACATCACTAATTATTAGGGAAATGCACATGAAAACTACAATGAGATATCATTTCATGCTCCTTAGAATGAGTATCATCAAAATACAAGAAATAACAAGTGCTGGAGAGGATATGGAGAAAAGGGAACGTGTATTCACTGGAGAACCCTTATTCACCAGTATAAATTGGTGTAGCCACTATGGAAAAAGAGTGTGGAAATTGCTCAAAAAATTAACAATAGAACTGCCATATGATCCAGCTGTTCCACTTCTGGGTATTTATCTGAAAAATATAAGAACACTTATTCAAAAAGATATGCACCCCTATGTTTATTGTAGCATTATTTACAATTGGCAAGATATGGAAATAACCTAAGTGCCTGTTGACAGATGAATGGATAAAAAAGATGTGGTGCATATGTATAATGGAATACTACTCAACCATAAAAAAGATAAAACCTTGTCATTTGCAACAATATGAATGGACCTTGAGGTTACTATGCTAAGTGAAATAAGTCAGACAGAGAAAGACGAATACCTTATGATTTCACTCCTATATGGATTATAAAACAAAACAAAACAAAACAAATGAACAAACAGAACAAAACAAAAACAAACAAATACAGAGAACAGATTGGTGGTTACCAGAGGGGAAGCAGAGTAGGGAGAGGGCAAAAATGAGTAAAGGGGGTCAACTGTATGGTGATGGATGGAAACCAGACTTTTGGTGGTGAACACACTGTATGTAGTATATACAGAGGTTGAATTATAATGCTATGCACATGAAACCTGTATAATGTTCTAGACCAGTGTTACCTCATAAAGAAAACAGTAAATAAAATAAAAGTGAATGTATGGAAAAAAAGAACATAGTCAAAAAATAAAACATAACTCACGAAAAAGGGGTCCCTCAGAAGTCAATATGACTATCATAAGATAGTATACTGACACATATTATAATTTGAAGCATTCTAATAAAAGATGCTATTTAACTAGGTTAAAATAATTAATAGTTTGAGCATTCATAGACTTAGGGTCAAATACTTGTGCTAGAATTTACTAACTTGGTAATTTATTTCAGTTCTGTAAGTTTCCATCTCCTCATATATAAAATGGATATGACAGTATCTACCTTAAAGGGTTTTAATGAAGCTTGCAAGTGATTAAGATTTTGTCTGGTACTTGGTAAGTGTTTTATAAATGGTAGCTAAAAGTTTTAAGCTTGATTATCTCATTTTTGAGACCACTCAAACTTAAAGTCAGAAACAGTTATATGATTTTAAATGAAGGATGAGACCCTTTGAGAGCACCTAGTAGGAAAACATGGTCAGAAAAATCCACAAGAAGAAATAAGCTACTTTATAAAGGCAAGAATTGAGTCTCTTTTAGTATGAGGACCCAAAACCCTACATTCCTTGCTAATGCTTTTGTATGCCTTTGCATTACAACATGGGGCAATAAGGGAGATAGTGATCATAGAGAATTATTAAGAGAAGTTAACACACAAACCTGAAATCTCTGAGGCGAAACACAATAAAAGTTTGTTTTCCACTCCTGGCACAAGCCATTGTAAGTCAGAAGGTTCGCCTGGGAAGTTCTTCACTTAGACTCCTTTCCCTTGGCTCCATCACACTCTGGGATATCCTTGGAATTCTCTGATGGATTCACTTCATTTGTTCAGTCAGTGCATAAAAGAAAAGGATCATGTGAGATATTTTAGGGGTCATGCCTGGAAATGAAATTCATCTCTTTCATCTACATTCTATTGGCCATATCCCCAGCTGGCTACAAGGCACCTAGGAGATGTAGTCTTCCTGTGTATCCACAGTGTATGGACCATAGACCGTTGTCTCTGCTACAGTAGACAGTGAAAGAAGTATCTTACCAGTTCTAGGAAGTTTCGTACAAAAATAGGGTGAATTATGTATCCTTATGTAATCTCTTTTGGATTGTAAGCTCTCTGAGCCTGGGGACATGACTTGGTCATTTCTTACTTCCAGCTAGTGCTCAGTAAATAGTTTAAGGTAAATAGTAGTTTTGTTAAGTAAATTAATCCAGAAAGCCTGGTAGATTCTGTATAATTTTATATTTATGGCATTTCAGTTTGGAAATAAGTCTGTCTAGTATTAAAGACAAAGTAAGTTGTAACAGAAAGAATTCAGTGTGATCTTGAATACCTTTACACATTAGTTGAATAATAGAATCAATATAGTTTACTGTAGTTGAAATATTAGAAAAATTTTGGACATTTTACTGGACCACATAAATTATGACCTTACTCCTTGGGCTGGAATTTGCTTAAAGATAATATAAATAAATGTGGATTATATAAAATTCTAAAAAAGGAATCTAAGAGTATCTGTATAAAAAGATTTATCTATTCCTTGCCTCCAAAAAATATCTGAAAAAGATTTCATTTTTCTAAGTATTCCTTTCCTTCCTAAATCTGGAATTTTAGAATTGAAAGAGAAGAAGCTCCACTCTCCTGGTTTTCTTCTGGTGGTCAAGAGAGAAATGAGAATAATTTAGTTCATTTGCAAAAAAAGTAAATATTTTAAAATTTATTAACACAAGAGGTGTAGCAGAATGGATAAGTATTGCAGGAAGTGGATATGGTAGCTTGGTGACCGGGTAGAAGAATCATCCAAGACAAAATGACAGACTCAGCAGCGGTTCACTGTTTGACAGTGAGATTTTGGACAATACAATCAGGATAAAGTACTTTTCATGCTAAATTCATTTATAGGCCTCAGGCTTGAGGATGACTCAGACCACCGATGAGAATTACAGACAATGACATAATTTTGAAAGAAGATAATAGAGTGGAAGAAATGAGTAAATGTTTTTGTAAGTAACAGTGGCAACAATAAAACAATAATAAAACCATTAAAATGTAAGGGTTACACTGGAATGTACTATAGATGTTGCTCTAGATATTTTTGCCATCTCTATGATTGATTCTTGTGAATCTTACTTCAGTTCGATACTTTTGTCACCTGTCTACAACACAGAATTAAAAAAAAAGAAAACTGATGTACAAAATACCAATAAAAATTATTGCTGAACATAGTTATTTCACCTTATTTGAAATATAATGGTCCCTGAACCTCAGTGAAGTTTGGAAACTGCTGGAAAACTATCGAGAAAGCAAATAGAGATATTTTAAAGGCATAGCTAAAAATAGACGATTTTTTTAGACTTTAGATTCAGTACCATTTTCTTAAAAATTCAAAACCATATTTGTTAGAGTTCTGGCATAAGGCATCTGAGGAAGTTGCTGCCAGAAGATTTTTGCTCATCTCAAAACAAACAAACAAAAAAGAAAACAATAGGCTTGGTAATAGATACTGTGTTTGATGTGAGAGATTGGCTGTATATA
Organism: Eschrichtius robustus; assembly: GCF_028021215.1. Lineage (NCBI taxonomy): Eukaryota > Metazoa > Chordata > Mammalia > Artiodactyla > Eschrichtiidae > Eschrichtius > Eschrichtius robustus. Next base: position 61,228,401 of record NC_090832.1, on the reverse strand, counting down.
TTCAGTAGAAATGGGAATCAGTGGAAATTCTAAAATTTATGAAATAAAACACATTGTTGATTTTGTTTTATTCCAAATTGAAATTATTGGTTGGGCTTAATGGCAGTTGGCTTCTTTATTTTTCTTTAATTTTTTTGGCTTCTTTAAAGTAACTAAATTGACAACCAAAAAGTGAAAGCCTGTTTTTAAGTTCTTTTCATGTCTTTCACCACCTAAAACATATCTATGCATAATGAACTTTAAAATGCATGCTTTTTATATCCTCTGCCACAATTATCATTTACAGATTTTAACTCCTATAAAGGATCTCTGAGAAATAATTTCTAAATACTGCTTACCCTGTACACACGCATGTGCACACACACACACACACACAGACACACACTTTAAATGTGCATCAGGAAGATGTGTAAGGGTTATATCTTTATATTGACTGAGTTATTTAATATCAAAGATTAGTCTTTTCTCTATTTTTATTGAAATTAAGCAATATCTTAAAGGAGTCCTTTAGTCATCTGACACAATCTAAAATACCTTCATTTTCAGTCTCTGTGGAGTTAAGCGGAAACCGGTGTACTGCCTTCTGCTTTCTTTCATGAATAGAATTTAGTTGTACTAAGGTAATGGTGCAAATTTACAATATCCTTAAAAGCACCGTTATTGTATTGCTTTGCCTAATGCATTAGGAAAAGAAGACCACTTGGCAGACACCACATATCTACAAACGAACAAAATGCACTAAAATCAAAATTGCATTACTTTTGTCAATAATTTGTGCTATAATTTTTATGGCAAAAATTAATAGAAAGGATTCCTTAAATAAAAATGGGTTTGACATTTTCCTTTTGTTGTTGCTGCCCTGATTGTATTTACATCCAGTCATTTATTGCCCATTAAAGAAGTAATGCTATGTTAATGTAAGGGAGAAAAAAATCAATGCTACTGAAATCAGTAGCTGTGGGGAAACAGTGCAGCAGCTGGTTTGCAAACAGTGAGCCCATATAGATCAATGAAATTACAAGCTGAATCTGCTGATGCTCACAAACTGCTCCAGCAGTGTGCTGTCTAACCTTTTTTCAAGTTCAAGAGCTCTAGAATCCCAGTGATAACTAAATGGAAAGCAGGGCAAAGGCAACCAGGAGACAATGACAAGGCACCTGGAGTATTTTACTGTGATATGTGATGTTCTACTTTTGCATCTACCAGGGTAACTATATACCTTTAACCTGTAGAAAAGCCCTATAATCTATACATGAGCCACATAGAGAGCTTTCACATCCCAGAAAATCTCTACATAAGAGAGTTCCTTGACCTGGAACATCAGAAGTCTCCATGATACTTCACAAATCTGCTTGTTGAGCTAAATTCCAGAAACTATTAATCTGTGAGATAATGTTGGGATTCTAGAATATATGATGTATTGGGTTTGTTGACTTATTATGGTCTCTAAAATTTTCTTTATTATGAGATAGTATTATATACATTGAGCCTTAGCTTTTTGATAACAAATCACTGATCAGATACATTCACATTTAATATTTGAAAAAGACAACAAGTTTTCCATCTCAATAAACTGATTTTTAGTGTCAATTTAAATGACAGTAGTAAGTGTTTTTCCCTATGAATATTGAATTTTCAAATTTTCTTTTAGTTAAGCCTTCCTTGGGCACTCAGGTGTATTTTAAGTGTATTTCCTAAGACACACGAAAACTTTAACATAAGGAGTGTTAACTGACACAAAGAGAGGGAAGTCAGTATTCACAGAAGAGAATCATAACAACTTGTTGATGAATTAGAAAGCAGTAAGCTAGTTCTGTTTAAAACCAGAAGTGATCTTTGACCTTGACACACGTAACGTGGTTTTTCTACCACCTGGAAAGGATAAGTGACTTTCCCAAGATCACACATCTATTAAATGGTAATACTGGAACTTAGATCCAAACATTTCTAGGTCAACGGGCAGTGCTGTCCCCACCACATGATGCCACCGTTAACATTGATTTGGGTGGGGAAAAAAGGAAGAGAATGTGGAAGGAAGAATGCCGATTTGCATGGGAGGCTTTTATTCAAGTGTATACAGATATATATTTGTATATGTAAGTGTATACAGATATATATCCATAAAATCATATGGAATAAAATTAATCATAAAATATTATTCCTACTGAAATTCTTCTTAATCCAGTTGTTGACAAGAAGAACAAAAAGTTGTTTATCCCCTTCCTTCCTCTCTCCCTCCCTAAACCAATTAAAGAAAATGCAAAACAAAACCAGTGGTTATAGGGCCAACCTAAGGCAAGCCTGTCAGCAAGGCTGACCATACTCCATCTCTTCCTCAAATATGCACTGAGTAAGAATGTCCTGAGAGGCACAAGACGTGCTTTCGTTGAACCCTAGTTCAGTAATTATATTGATTTAAATCATTCTGCCTGTCTCAATCCTCTAAGATAGTGACACCAGAGTGACATGATCTTTATGGGACTGGCTCACGATGTAATGGCAGAAATCTCAGCTAAATAACACAATTGGCAACTCTCATAATTCAGGCTCCTTATTCAAAATCACTTCTTTTGTATGATTCTTTAAAATTAATACAATTTTTAGTGGATGAGATAAACAGGAGTTATATTCTTTTCCATATAAAGAATACTCACACGAGGTAAATTGTTACATTTTAGGGTGTGTACATTTAAAAAATAACGTCAACAATAAGCAGAGTATTGATGCTATCTCCTAAGTAATTTTAGAAAAGCTAAATATGAGCAATACCTATATTTTACCTATTAATATTTTAGGTAGCGTGACCCCTGCTAAACACACCAAGTTATACAATTAAAAATTATAATATTTTAAATATTCTCATATTTTCAAATTTTCAAAATATTTTCATTTCTTCACTTTGATATCCTAATGAATACTGTGAGGCAAGAAGATTGGATAATATTACCTCCAGTTCAGAGAAGAATATGAAGAGGTTAAGTCAACTAATCAGAGATGAGAACTCAACTCCGGGGAACAACTCCATTATTTCATTATTGCCTCTCTTTCATACTTTGAGTTGGGATATATGAAGTAAGAAAAAAACTGAAGGATGAGATGAAAAATTTGCTCATCATACTGTATGATTATACTTATGATTCTGACCCAGAAAGAAAAAGACACTCAGGGTCTTTAAACTCGGGTAGCGGAGTAAGTTCACATTTCAAAAATAATTTTCCAGGACTTTTTAAAGAGCAATGTATTAACACGTGGCAGAGCATCACAGAGTTATTGCAAAGTCTTCACAAAGAAGACAAGAAATCATTAAATATACAATCGTGCTGTACTGTAGCTGTGGAGGATGGTTGATGAAGCAGATGGAAGTATCATGGAGTTTATTATATATGCAACATGGGGGAAGTATTTCCAAGTAATTTTCCACCTGGCGAGTGTCCTTTTTCCAGCTAAAAGCCAGAATAATATCATCTCCTACCACCATCACCAAAGAGTAGAGACGTGCAGGGCAAGTGGACAGAGGACAAAGAAAAAGCAGTGGGTATAGCTGACAGGCAAGATCTAGACAAAAACAACAAAATAATAAACTAAAGAGAACACAGGCAGGTACTTTCTTTTAATACATTAATGATTAATGGTTTTATAAGTTCTTTTTTCATGAGGATTAGTTAATATTAGATATATATATTATTTGTAATAGTAATTGGTATGTTTGCTTAAGATGACTCTAGGTAAAATGTACATAATTCATTTCACAGTGTGGCTTTTTACTTATTCTCAGCTAATCCATTTGTTAACATTATGCAGTTCTGAATTAACATAATCTATTAAGAATGGTTAAAATAAAAGAGAGCTATCTGAATTGGGTAGAAACCATTATATAATTGTAATCACAATTGCGATGTTGAACAGAAAAAGACAAGAAAAGCTGCCCTCTTTCAGCATGCTGCCTTAATAAGGCCTCATCCTTTCCGATTGTGCCATTCTTCCTAGTTTTAGAATATAAATCATCAAGATTTTTTTTCAGTACTTTCCACATTACAAGACTCATTGGTTGAATGATTAAATTGAATGATGGTATGGATATATAGCTCTAACCAGTGTGTGTGGGTGTGCAAATAAACGTTGGTTAGAAATTGATTTAGATGTCACAGTTATAGACTTCGTTCTTTTTAAAAATTTGTGTCAACTTTATATAAATATACTACATCTAATTTGATCACTTCTGACAGTTGTTTACACCCATGAAATACCTCCACAGTTAGATACAGACCATTTCCATCACACTCAATAGATTCCTTGTGTCCCATTGCCCTATTGCAGACCATTCCTCCTGTCACTCACAATTCCAGGCAAACATTGATTTTTTTTCAATTTTTATTTTATATTGGAGTATAGCTGATTTACAATATTGTGTTAGTTTCAGGTGTACAGCAAAGTGATTCAGTTATATATATACATATATCCATTCTTTTTCAGATTCTTTTCCCATGTACATTATTACAGAATATTGAGCAGAGTTCCCTGTGCTATACAATAGGTCCTTGTTGATTACCTATTTTGTATATAGTGGTGTGTATATGTTAATCCCCAAATCCTAATTTATTCCTCTCCCTGACCTTTCCCCTTTGGTAACCATAAATTTGTTTTGGAGGTCTGTGAATCTGTTTTGTAAATAAGTTCATTTGTATCCTTTTTTTTTTTTTTTTTAGATTCCACATATAAGTGATATCATGTGACACTTGTCTTCCAGTGTCTGACTTACTTCATTTAGTATGATAATCACTAGGTCCATCCATGTTGCTGCAAATGGCATTATTTCATTCTTTTTTATGGCTGAGTAATATTCTATTGTATATATGTACTACATCTTCTTTATCCATTCCTCTATCAATGGACATTTAGGTTGCTTCCATGTCTTGCTATTGTAAATAGTGCTGCAGTGAACACTAGGGTGCATGTATCTTTTTGAATTATGGTTTTCTCTGGATATATGCCTAGGAGTAGGATTGCAGGATCATATGGTAGTTCTATTTTAGTTTTTTTAAGGAACCTCCATACTGTTTTCCATAGTGGTTGTACCAATTTATATTCCCACCAACAGTGTAGGAGGGTTCCCTTTTCTCCACACCCTCTCCAGCATTTATTGTTTGTAGACTTTTTGATGATGGCCATTGTGACTGGTATGAGGTGATATCTCACTGTAGTTTTGATTATTAAATTAAGGTTATGCATTTTAGGAAGGAATACTATAGAGGTGATTTGTCCTTTGCAGTCTATCATATCAGGGGGTACATGATGCTGATATATCTTATCATATTAACCATGATCACTTGATTAAGTTAGTGTCTGCTGGGTTTCTCCATTGTTATTTTTGTTTGTAATAGATAAATATCTTGGAGGATACATTATTATTTAATGTAATTATTAATATGCCTAAATTTATGCCTATTATTATCTCTTTTTCCTTATTTTTTTGGGGAGGCATTCCTTTTTCTTTTGCCTTTGGATTATTTTAATACTTTTTGCATATAGTTTATTTTTTGTCTTTTTTGTGTGTGTGTGTGACAGTACCATGATTTCGTGTTGTCAGTGTTTTGGACTTTGGCTATTCTAATAGGCATGCAGTGGTATCTCATCATTGTTTTCTTTTCTTTTTTTTTTTAATATTTATTTATCTATTTGGCTGTGCTGGGTCTTTAGTTGTGGCACGCGGGATCTTCATTGCTATGCACAGGATCTTTGTTGTGGTGTGCAAGATCTTTAGTTGCATCATGTGGTATGTTTTAGATGCAGCATGTGGGATCTAGTTCCCTGACCAGGGATTGAACCCGGGCCCCCTGCATTGGGAGCTCAGAGTCTTAACCGCTGGACCACCAGGGAAGTCCCTCATTGTTGTTTTCATTTGCATTTTCCTAATGACATATAATGTGGAGCATATTTTCATATAATTATTTGTCAACTGTATATCTACTTTCATAAGGTGTCTGTTCAGGTCTTTTGCTCATTTTTAAATCAGATTGTTAGTTTCATTTTTATTGAATTAAATATTATATTTTTTAATTTGAAAATTTTATTTGGTTTATTTTGTATTTCTAAGCTAAAATTTCCTATCTTTTCATCCATTACAGGCATATTTTCCTTTACCTCAGTGAGCACATTTCTAATAGCTGCTGTAAAATCTTTGACAATTTCAACAACTGGGCCATCTTGCAATTGACTTATACTTATTTGTTTCTTGCTTGAGACTGTAATATTTTCCTAGTTCTTTGAATATGGAATAATTACACATAGTTTCCTGGATGTTGGACATGTCATGTTTTGGATCCTCTGGATTCTGCTCTATTTTTCAAAGAGTGGTATTGTTTTGTTTTTAAAAGCAATTAGCTTGATTAGACTCAAACTTCAAACCCTGTCCCACTTGCGGTGGGCAGCAGCTTTGATCACTGACTCTTTTCTTTACTGTATTCCCCCTTACTCTCTGGTTGCCCTAGTCATGCATGTTCTTTCCTCTGGTTCAACTAGCCAGAAAACATGGTGACTATTCTATTAGAGTTTTAGCCACCCTTCTCCACTGATATAACTGTGAATGCCCTCAGGGCAAAGCTACAAAAACAGGGCACTCTATGCCAGTCGCTTTTTCCAAGTTTCAACTTCCCTGTACAATCCATCTGCTTTGTTTACTTTCCAGAGCCCTAGAGTGTTATGTTTTTGTCTTTGTTTGTTTTTCTCTATTTTGTTTGTTTCTCCCTGTGACTCTCTAGTTGTAATTTACAGGAGTGCAGGAAGTTTTATATCACAAGCTTACTCCTCCATAAAAGTAGCAGAGCCTTAGGCCATTTAATTCTTGATGACAGACATGTATCTTATTCAAAGAAAAAAAAGGATGCTTGGGATAGCTGAAATGCTCTGCTGCCTGACATATGAATATGATTATGATTATATTTCTATTAACAGACATTGAATATCTCTAGCAAGTGAGTGCAGTTGATAGTCATCTTAATCAGGGAAGATTATTTTACAAAACAGAGCTCCAAGGGAGAAAAAAATGGAGCAGTTTGAGAATGAGTAGTTTTTGCTTGGCAACGTATAATTTGAATAAACTCTCACGGTTGAGAAATGAGAGATGATAGAGCTAAGTCACTCTGGTCTATATAGCCTTCCAAACTTTTTATGTGTGTCACATTTTATTTCTTATCTCATATGATAACCATCTGAATCTTAAGTTGCTTCTACTGGTGACTAAAACTGAGGAGGCAGTATTGTGTAGTGAATAAGTCAGATTTTTATATTCACATTACAGCTCCACCACTTCCTAGTTCTATGACCCTGGGTAGGTTACCTAATTTCCTATACTGAAATTTTCTCATCTTTAAAATGGGGATAATAGTGCTACTTGCCTCATAAGATCCTTATAAAGAAATTAATGTATATTCAGATTTTGGAAAGTGCTTGGCACATAAAAAAATCCCATTATTAATTATTATTTTAACCTTAGAAACATCAAGATTATAGATATGTCCTAAAAATTTCAAATAGGTAAGGGGACTCATGGAGAAGAGCACAACATGGAGAGAATGGCAATACTCATAGTAGACCTACCACATTTAGATATTGATGGGGGTAAATTTATTATTAAGTTTAGTCTTAGTGTTTCTCTTTTTTTCTATATTATTTTGCATTACTTTTCTTTTTAAAATAGAGATCCCTCTTCATGGAATTACCTTCTTTTTCTTCTCTGCCTGGAAAACTCCTTTGATGTATACCCTTCAAAAACTTACCTAGTTTTTGAGGTAAGTTTTTAAGGTAAACTTACCTTTACCACATAGCTCAAATGACCCCCAGAAGGCAGAATAATATAGGGAGTTAGTAAAAATTTTAGAATTAGACAGATTTTGAATATTAGCAACATCACTCACAAGATGTGGACAGGGTACGTAATATGTTGAGCCTTATCCTCATCTAAAAATGAGGGGAAAGACTGTCTATGCAAAAGGAAGGTGATGAAGTTTAAATAAGATGTGGCTTTTGTTGAGTGCTTAATCAGGATCTGGAACATATTAGGTACCCAATAACAGTGAATTCCCTTCTCTTTCCTCATTTCCTTCTGCTATGAAGTCTTCCTGAACACTGCCAAGAAGATCACAACTGTCCCTCCTCTAGTCTGTCATTCAGTCTTCAGCATACTCCATTAATATATCTTTCTTTACCACTGTGTATTCTTCTCCTTGAGGGTGGAGACGTACATGTTTCATATCTATCTGTACACCCATCATAGCACCCGAGCCACTGTAGATTGTCTAAATGTTTGTTTGTTTATAGAATGAATAAAAATACTATTAACTTGAATTTTATTTGAATATATAATTTTCACTTATTAATTAAAACCCTCAGAGTAGATAAAAGAGCATTTGAATCAAATGTAATACTGTAGAGGAAAACAAATATGGGTACTTTTGTCTTATTCTGACATTTTTTTAAAGTAATGAAAACATCCCCATGACCAGAAATACTCAGGAATAATTCCTCTTGACTGCAGTAAGTACCTACTTTTGAGGAATAGAAAGCTGATGAGCTGCAGGCTTCCCTGCTGCTAAATTCATCTAACAAGGCACTCCTGATGTGTTCTGATTTTAAGGCCAATGGGAACTCTATAGATTGGCTTGCTTCTCTCTTTCCTGAAAAAGAGAGGACTTTGAGCTGTGCATATTTATGTTGGTAAAAAAATTCTGGTGTGAAATGGGAATCCAAGAATCAAGCCTAAGCCATCACAAACAGTAATAAAGTGAATTTGTACACATATTGCCTTTGGTGCTTCTAGGATGAGGTGTGCATAGCTTAGGTAAGGCTGAAAAATCAGTAGTTATCTGCACCTCTGGACCTTGTAGTTATGACCTTTCCTGTGTTTTGAACAAGACAGTTGAGAGACATTGGGTTCTTTGAATGGATTAATCCCTTGGAATACCTTATGTGGTTGGGAATTGAAACAGTGGTATCAGAAATGCCAAAAACGATTGGGGCAAACCTTGCCAAATACTAAATACAACCAAAGTTGTCTTTTTATTTGTATGTAGAAGTAACTGAGCAAAAAGGCTTAGGCTTTCTCCTGAGGAAGCTGGACAAATGCTACCAACTGAGCGAAAACAGCAGGATGACTCAACTCCAATTGCTACATTTTACATCAAGGAAAGCGGTATGCAAATAGAAAAGACAGAAGTGACACAAAGGAGGGAAATCAAACTTAAGACCGGGACAAAGATGCAAGAGCACATCCAGCTGTAACATGTGAATAATACTCCTAAATCAGATAGACACGTTTCATTCTAGGATATTAAAAACACATAAAGATAGGATCACAGTAACATTATCATTACACTATTAGGAATAATGGAAAGTCAGAAAGGTAATGACCCAGGTAAGAAAGTGTTAAGAAGAGGATAAGGTGAATTGTAGAAACCACAGCTTGTAAACTTTGATGATGTAATTTGGCAGAATTCTATTCTTTACTGTTAATCAGATGGTTACTAACCTCCTAGGAAAAAGAAAGCAGCATTAATTAGAAACTACTATGGGTATATTGAAAACATTTTATTTGTAAATCAAAAAAATTCTATTGGCATGCGGTGTGGAAGGTTTTCTCCATAATGTGCCAATGGACAAATTATCATGTTGAAGACAAGGGCAGTGAATTTGTAGCCAGCATCACAATACATTATGACATTTAGAAATAATGTATTTGTTAAGAGCAAGGGATCTGCAGTCAGGTAGACCTGAGTTTGAATCCTGTATCTGACCCTTAATACCTGTGTGATCTTGAGGAATATACTTAAAGTTGCTAAGTCTGAAAAATGGAGATAGCAACAGTGGCAACCTCCTAGAGTTGTTCAGAAGATTAACTGGCTGACACATAGTAAGAGCACGATACATATTAGCTTAGAGGGGTCATGTGGTGGAGACACACAAAGACTACTACTGTGAAGACACACAGAGGGGCAGCTAATCCTTGTGTGGACTAGGAGTCAGAGTGGGCCAGGGAAGGAGAAGCACAGGGACAGCACTGGGAGCACGTGCACACGGGCACAGGGGCAATAGAGCTGATGGAGTTCCTGAAATGCAAATAGTAGTTACTCCAGGCAGTTTTAGCTTGGAAAAAGGAAATAACTGAGGAGACAAAGGGATGGTGAAGGATGAGTCTGGGCAGGGAGGCAGGGGTCAGCTCACAATGGGCCTTACATGTCATTTTAGGAGTATAGAAGCTATGCTAAGCGTATGCTATGAGAGGAGGATGAGGGACAACTTGAGACAGTGGACGTAATTAATATGTAAACTTGTTCAGACCACCTACGCCAATGTTCTAGGTACTTGGAAACATTTTAGTAAATATAGCATTAAATGTTTAGTGGCTAGTGGATTAAAATGGAATAGCTATGCCGATCCTTCACTGAAACCGGCATATGCTCAAAGAAGCACCTCATCAACATGCTCAGTAGATCAAGAGGTAATTATTTCCCCAAAACTTTAAACAAATCCTACTTTTGGTATTATCTTCGGTTTCGTCTTTGTTTATGAATGTTACCATTTCCAAATGTAAACGATGGCATTTGGTAAAGTTCCTGCAAGAGGTTTTGCACATGACGTGGTTCTGAACCTTATGCAGCACACACTTATATGCTAGACTGAAAAGAGAAATAGACATTAGTGACTTTTAAGAAAGATCACTAGTGCAAGACAAAAACCAATCTTCTTGAGTGTTTTTTTTTTTTTTTTGCTTCAAAGGGAGCCTTTGAATCCTAGCACCTACTTTGAATCCCTTTAAGATGGCATCAAAATTTAAAGCAGTTGGTTTCCATCTTGCAAGTGACTCTGAGTTCTTTAAACTTTGGGAATGAAAGCAAAGAAAGGAAGTGATATTAATCTTATTTTTGGGATACTTGTGTATTATCATATCTTTTTTTGAAAATATCTGGATGAATACATTATTCGAAAGAATTGTTCATGACATTGACAGTGGTATAAGTGGACTATGGCTGAAATAGTGAAGCAGGAAAATGGAGGACAGTTAAATGATCTTTATACTGAGGTATCTGTTGTTTCCACTTCCTAGACTTGCATACCCTGTCTTCCTGAAACTGAAAAGCACTGAAAGAAATGCATTTGAATTAATGTTAATTCCAAAGTTTTATACTGTGAGTCAGCTTTTCAATAATGAAGTTCATATGCAAAGGATATAGTGGAGTCTTCATCTCTTCCTTCAACTGAGATAAAAGATTGTAACTGCTTATCTTGTGTTAATCCTAGCAGTGCTTTTTGTTTTCTTTACTACTGTTTACATTTTGGGCTTTAGTCATAAATGTGAGACTTTTAAAATCTAACTTTTATAAATTAAATATTAAGTTCTTGAGCTAAAAGACTTAGATTTGATTCTTACTGTTTCAAGTTTTGACTTTCAATAAAGTAATAGCTTTTCTAAACTCTAAACCTTTCTACCATAAAATAGGCCATGGATGGGATCATAGGCTTGGAGTCTGAGAGCCTTGGTTCACATCTCTAAAGGGGTAATTGTATGATCTGTAAAGGTTTAAGGATTATTTTGGGGGTAACTAGCCTAATATAACTTATTTAATAACACATAGTAAGTGTTCGAGGAAAAGGTACAATAATGATAGTAATAGCTGCTCATCTCACTTCCCAGGTTAACTGCACAGATTTGAGAATTGTATGAAATATGTGATGTGAGATGGAATGCATCAGAAAAATACTCAAAGCGAGAAGGTGCTAAATAAATATTTGATGAATGAATGGATTAAAATCAAATGTACTAAAAATTGGACAGTATTTGCCTTCTTTGCTCAGAATCTGTTATGGGGTAATAATAATTGGCAGAGCATCAAAAATCTCTGGTTCAACATCTGATGTTGAATGACTTGAGGCAAAATAATTACACCTTCTAAGACTCAGTTTCGTTTTCTGTTAAATGATAATAATAGTACACTTCATGGGATTATTGTTTCAGATACTACAACATTAAATTATTATTCACCAGTCTTTTGGGGAAAGATACTGTGAGCAATTAGATGTATTTGAACTGTTATTTTTAAATAGCAAACATATTATTAGGGATAGAAATTATTTATGAAGTTTTTCAAATTTAATAAAGGTTTAGAATTGGACTAATCAGCTATTTCATTTTGTTATTAAAGCATTTTTGAGGAGAATGCAATTAGTTGTTACCCATTCTGAACTATTAGGATTTGTACGCAAGTGACTTGCATTGTGAGAATTTTCAGGTAAATTAGAATTATACACAGATCTTATTTTCATACAGCAACTAGAGGTGATTCTGATTTATTACAACACTGAGGATTTAATTATAGTTAAAAGGACTAAGTACCACATAGCCCATGTGACATTCTCAAGTGTATATTCACAATATATCCACAGAACTGGTGGCGGGGGCACAGGTGGACTATGGATGACTTGTCTGAAGTTTAGCAAGTCCTGGATTACATCACAGTGCCTCATCCCTGGCACAATTGCCTTTCACCTGACAGCTGCCACCTGTGGTCTGGCTCAGTGCTGCTCTCCAGTGGTCTGTGCTGTTTCTCACCCAAATAATCATGGATTAGGCTGTTTTTCTGTTGTTTGAATTTCTATCAATAGTCTCATATCACAGTTGCTGCATGGAGTCCCCCATGTGATCCAGTACTGAACATGAAAACATTTATTGTAATTCATTGGGGATTTTAAATTGTCTCGGACTGTGCACACACTCAAAATAAAGGACAATAAGTGCTTTATATCCCTCCCAGTTGTCCCTTGGTTTTGCTGAAATCAGTGGAAATCAATGAACAAACCACCTAATGAATATTTACTGAGTGCCTAGTTTGAGTTTGTGCCAGACCTGTGCTAGGTATTTTTCATGGATTGTTTTGAAATGATTATATTATTCCTTTTAAGTTTGGATTATTTTTTTACGGGCTCAGGTTGGTCGGCTGTTTGAGCAGTTTTCATCAACTGGAGTTATGCATTTGGGTATTGGCAGACAGCCTTATTGCCTCACACTCTTGTATATACTGAATAGGTCAGCAATCCAGCTGTTTGTTGAGTCTTCACTGGGATTCCCTAGAAAACAGCCTTTGGAGGAAATGCTCACTTTTTAACCCTTTAAGGAGGTGTGAAGGTTGAAGGTATACTATAATGCCCTGTATCACCAAGATTGGACAGTTCATAGATATCCATAGCCAGTTGCTTGATCCTGGGACACTCTTATGTCAGGCTTTAGGGAACCACTGTAATTTTGGGAAAAGACAGTTGGTGGTGTGCAAAGGGAGAGAAATTTCTTTGCCAGATCCTTCTATTTTCCTGCACTCATTGGTACAAGTTCAATCAAGTAACTCGGCTGAACTGTTGTGGCTCAGGTCTCACTGTGGAGCCACTCTGAGGAGCCGTGAGTGCTTACACTCCCTCACTTCCGGTGGTGTTATCCAGCCCCTCCTAGTAATCACTGGGGAAGCCTGGCCCCATGTCCAGGGGCGCTGTACTTCTGAGACTGGGTACCAGACCACTAGCGTGTTTTCATCTTTAATTGGCTGTAGAGGACATCATCAAAAGCCATGCCTGAGCCTGGTCCTTACCCTGGAGAAGCTGCCACAGCTGGCTGGGGCTCTTAATGAAGCAAGCCTCCAAGTTTCAAGGGGCAGTTGGGACCAAGAAAATCTGGAGAACTATGTAAATTGGGTTGGATAGAATTGGACTTTTAATGGAACTGGTATAGAGTATTATTCAAATCAGAAATTCACATTTATTGAGGATCTACCTTACACCAAGCTCTATGTGAAATTTTTCTCCCACATGTGTTGTCTAATAAGCATGTTAATTTTTATATGTTAGTAGGATTTAAATAAATGTGTACCTATGAAGATTTTTTAAGACCCAATTGACACCGAAGACACTTCGCCATCCCATATTTCCACAGTCCTATTTAACTTAGTCATACCTTTCATATCCATGTAGAGCTAATTCTCTTTCTTCTGTTAATTATTTGGGAATTAGATGTCGTGTGAGGCCTGGCCTCTCCCCAGTGACTCCGTCTCTAGCTCTGGCGACTTGCTATTTGTGCTGTGTATACACACTCATATTTCCTGACTTACTGAAACCTGCACCAACCCCATCTCAACTCCTGAAAGTTACCTGCCTCTGACCTTTTCTCCCACAACCCCTCTCTTCTGCCTAACCTTCTCCCTTCTCAGTGGACTGGGAGTCCTTTCTGCCCAAGACTGATCTCTCTACCCATGTCCTGGCTTCCACCCTCCCATCCCCTCTCCCTCCTGCTGGATGTTTCCTTTCAGTGTAGGCGGTGGCAGACATCACTGTCTATCTCAACTCCTCCCTCCCGCACAGTCAGTGCCTTGCTACTTCTTGCTAGCATCGCAGAGCCCAAGTTTTATCAGGGGTTTACCTTCTGCTGTCTTGTGTTCAGAGAAGGTGCTGTGCTCTGATCTGTAGACTCAGCAGTATGGCTTGTTACTTATTGCAGACCCACCCACCTTGCTGACAATTGGTCTAGAGCTGAGCACAGTGATACTATTTTGACCAATGAGAATGAGAGGAGGTTTCCTGGATGATACTGAAAGAGTTTCTTCACCTCACGAAGAGATGGAAAACATTTCCCCTCCCCTTTTTAAATTTTGCTTCTGGTTATTGCTTTTTGAGGGTTTAATGCTTGAAGCTGCTGTAACCATCTCATAATACATGGGGACAAGCCTGAGGACAAACTCCAAATGGTGAAAATGACAAAACAGAAAGATGAAAAGACCTGCGTCCTTGATGATATCATTTAACTACTGAATTAAACAATCCTGAATCTACCCTACCCAGCCTGTTGATAGGTGAGATTTAAAAAATAGCTTTATTCTTTAATAGCTGTTTTTCATCTTCTTTTTGCTCTTATACTAAATGAGGTTTGTCATCTGCCTCATATGTCTTCTGAAACTGTTCTCAGTCAGGTCACAATAACCATTCAATTGACAAAACAACTGACAGTTTTTAATCCTTATCTTGCTTGACCTCTCCATTTCATCACTGACCTCTCTCTACGTGAAATGCTATCCTTCCTTGGATTCAATTAAGCAGCTCTCTCCTGCTTTACTTCCTATTTTTCTGGTCACTCCTCAGGCTCTTTTAAAAATTGTTTTGAAATATTTCAGACAAACTCAAAGTGTGAAAAATAACATAACAGGCACTGTGTTCTTACTAGCTAGATTTAACAAATGTTAACATCTAGTCATCTTTGTTTTGGAGCTTTTTAGATTCAGTCTTCTTTTCCTTCACCTGTCCTTAAAGATGCCTTCTCCAGAGTTCTCCTACTTTTTTTGTTTGTTTGTTTTTTTAACCCATGCCTTATTGGGTGATTTTATCCATACTAATGGCTTTACATAGATTTCCTCATCTAAGACTACCTTCCTGAATTCAGAACCAGTGGATCTTAGGCATCTTCACATCAATATCCCACAGATACTTTAAAATCAGTACATGTCTCAGTCAAGAGTGGGGTGTCCACAGAAGTTCAGCAACAGAACAGGAGCTGCATCTCAGGAGAGTGACCCTGAAGGGACTATGTTCTCCATTCAAAACTCCAGCGCCGGGACTTCCCTGGTGGTCCAGTGGTTAAGACTCCACACTCCCAACGCAGGGGGCCGGGGTTCGATCCCTGGTCAGGGAACTAGATCCCACATGCTGCAACTAAGACCCAGTGCAGCCAAATAAATAAATAAAATAAAACATAAAAAAAAAAAAAAACCAAAACAAAACAACTCCAGCGCCTTCACAGTGGCTCTTGTTCTAAGGATACAGCCCCAAGCTCTCTCCATCATGGCTGTCTGCCTCAGACACTTGATATAGAGAAGTCATGGGCATCTTATCTTGAAGCCTGGATCAATTAGAGCTCTTTGTCTTGCTCTGAGTAAGCCTCTACTCAGTGAGTAGCTTTATGGTCAGAAAATAACTCCATCCCGGCTGTGAAAGCCTGAGCGTATGGAGATTTTAATCTATTAGAATCATCTTTTATCAGTCAGCTTTTAATGGAGTGAGTTCTCAAGGTTCTGATGGAGACTGTAATAGCAGCACTGTGTTGTTTGATGCACTTTATAGATCTCATCCATGTATTTAATCAGTGCTTATTGTATGTTTATCATACATTATTATGTACTATTCTGGGTAATAGGAATATGGCAGTTATCTCCGTGAAGTTGAGAGTCTGGTGAGCAAGGCTAATTTATAAAATCATCACTCAAATAAATAAAAAAATATACCCATGATAAGGCTGTGAATAATAGAGACTATGGATATGTAAAACAGGTGACCTGACAGAATTTAGGTCATGGAAGAATTGAGTGTGAGCTAAAAATTTGATCATGACTTGGGGTTAACCAGGAAAAAGTGTATGTGTGCCGGGAGAGGAGAGACATAGTCCAAGAGGAAACAATTTATGCTAAGGTCCTGTGACAAGAGAGTTTCTAACAGATCTGTATTCTTTCACTTTGAATTCTCAAAGTTAATATCTAAGAAATTTAAGTCCTGTGAATACTCTGAAAAAAGAAAAAAAAAATACTGTGCTCAAATAAGTTTGAAATCCACTTACACGTTAACCTTTTCCCTCTTTTTGGGGATTCACAAGGCATTTTAACCTACTAAAGATTGAAAAATTATGGAGTAAAGAAGCATATTTAACTTTATTTAATCAAGTATGTCCACATGTCCCAAAATTATTCAACCATGAAACCCCCCTTTTCCCCTGGCATTAATACTTATTCACCTGGGGTAAAACCGTTTCTCTCAAAAAAGCAAACAAACATAAAACCAAAAAGCCCCCTCTGGGCTACCTTATTCCAGGATCAGTGATTGCCTGGCTCTTCAATGTGGGACATCACAGGCCAATGCTGTGGCTGAGTGAGTTCAGAGAGCAGGGAAAGCGGTTGGAGTTGCAGCTGCCGGTTCTAGTTGATGCACAAAACTAGGGTCTCCGGTGAGAACCTCCTAACCAGTCATTTCAGCACAGCTCTTTTGGCTTTCCTGCTCCTGGGGCACACTGGCTAAATATTCTCTCCTTCTTCAGTCAGAAATACCTCATCTACACCAAGGATTAGCAACTTTTTTCTGAAAAGATCAGACAGTAAACAGTTTAGGCTACTGGGCCATGGGACATTCTTGCAGCTACTCAGATTTGCTGTTGTAGTTTGAAAGCAGTCATGGACAACAAGTGAATGGCCATAGCTATGTTCCAATAAAAATGTATTCGTATTCACAAAAGCAGACCGCCCACTAGCAGGCCACAGTTTGCCGACTCCAAGTCCAGACTCTTCCTGAAAGCAATTCTAGTTGGAATTTCTTCACTTTCTAATGCCATTTTGCATCTCAATCATATCTTCCATGTGAATTACACATCATAACATGACAAATAGTCACTTTCTTCCTGAGGGATGGTGAATACTGTGTGAAAGATTTTACAGGGACTTGGTAGGGCAACCTACTCTCACCTCAGTTTTCTCAGATAGTTCCAAAATTTTCTTTTTGTGTGTTTCTATGAGAGATCCAACTTTGTGAAGATAAGATTTGGTTGGATATACAGGTTGTTCTAAAATTAGCTCACATATATTGTTTCAAGAACAGGTTTCAGCATGCTGACTACAAGCCACGATCACATAATAACCCACATTTTCTTCAGTCTTCTAGCTGTGGAATCTTGAACCATAGTTAACTCCTGACTCAGTAGAGGTCACTCAAAGCCAAAAAAGCCCCACTAAAATAAATACATACATACATACGTTTTATATATATATATATATATATATATATATATATATATGCATAAAATAACCTCCCTATCTGTACACTCCTAACCACTCAGAACATATATATATATATATATATATATATATATATGCATAAAATAACCTCCCTATCTGTACACTCCTAACCACTCAAAACAACTTTTTTTTTTTTTTTAAATAAATTTATTTATTTATTATTTTTGGCTGTGTTGGGTCTTCGTTGATGTGCGCGGGCTTTCTCTAGTTGCATTGAGCGGGGGCTACTCTTCGTTGCAGTGCACGGGCTTCCCACTGCTGTGGCTTGTTGCGGAGCACAGGTTCTAGAGCGCGTGGGCTTCAGTAGATGCGGTATGTGGGCTCAGGAGCTGTGGCTCACAGGCTTAGTTGCTCCGCGGCATGTGGGATCTTCCCAGACCACGGCTCGAACCTGTGTCCCCTGCATTGGCAGGCAGATTCTCAACCACTGCGCCACCAGGGAAGCCCCTCAAAACAACTCTTATGGAGCAATACCAAGCACTTTACTTGCAATATGCATTGAGATAACAGAGGAAAATAATTTTAACTTCCTGCTTTTTCACAGCCCATCATGATCTGATATGATTCCAAGACTGTATGATTTTCACTGACCTCAACTGTACCCTAAGAGCCATGGCAGAGCTTTAGCTAGATTCTGCCCTGAGGACAGTGAAGCTGCTGGGTAAGGTCAGCCATGGCATATCAGCTCATTAAACAGATGTGTCCCTGTTTCTTACTTTGCTATGTGTCTTGGTCTTCTTTTAGTTGGTGTCCACTACCATTTGTACCACAGTCTTAACTGTTATGTCAACCACTTTTAGAGGAGTGCTCAGAGGGAGTGATTGCTTTCCTTGCTTCTCACCTTGGTTCTGCCTTTGTGCCACCACCAGGTCCACATTCCATCTGAGAGTCTTTTATCACAGCCCTGTCTCTGGAACCAGCTTCTGTGTGTGTTTGTCTTTCAGGTTGTTAGAAAAATAGGGCCCCAGTAATCTCATATAATTGGGGCTTATTCTAAGAATGAGACAAAAGCTCTCATACTCAGCCATTTCAATGCCTCCCTGTCTGATTCTCTCCCTTGGTCTCTTAATCTCTTTATCTGTTACACCTTCCAATTCTCTATGCAAGGAGGACATGATCATTCAGTATGTTCACCATCTGATATGGAGCACTAATTTTCATTGGCATTTGAGTTAGACAGTGGACGTGTTATTCTTGAAAGCACATGACTTTGCTGGTCATAAAGACTAGCCTGAAATTGCTTTTCTAAGAAAGAGGTACAGTTGGGAGTGTAACCAGCTGATTCTTGAAGACTTTGAAATCTGACCGATTAAGATGTAGACATATCATAAATGAATCCAGAGAAGAGAGGCTTAAAGAAATGAAAAAAGAAAAGAATAAAATTTCAAGGAAAAAATTATAAATGGTGCCAGCAACAGTAGCCAGTAACATACTAACTGCTCAGTTCAATTTATTGATTTGGACTATTTACAAAATTTGACTTTATTCAAGATGCCTCCTTCCCTTGATTTCCTTCTTCCTCTTTATCTTCTCATCCTTATTTAAGGTTTCTTCATCTCAATTCATAAAGGCTTGTGCCCCCACCCCCAGGGTACTCTTGGACCTCTGTGGGTCTCACATTGTCCTTGGAAAGCAAATCCTCTATTCCCTTTATGATGATGATGATTCTAGCTGGATCTATAGCTCCAGTTAGAATATCTCTTGAATTCTAGTTCCATAAATTTAGCTTTTGGTTGGCATTATTATCTAGATGCCTGGAACTTGAATCCAATATAAGAAACCAGCAAAAACTGAATTTGTTATCTTTTTCATAAACCAATAGTCCTCAGTAGAGGATGATTTGGCCCCCAGGGGATATTAGGCAATGTCTAGAAGCATTTCCATAACTGGGGTGGGGAGTAGAGTGTGTGCTACTGGTATCTAATGCATAGATGTCAGGGATGGTGCTAAACATTCTACAATGCACAAGATAGTCTCCCAGAACAAAGAATTAATAGTATCAATAGTGCCAAGGTTAAGAAACCCTGCTATTTCCTATTTCACATATTTCACACAAAACCTGTTTCCCATTGTGTATGGGAATAGCATGACTATCTGCCATGTCACATAAGCTAGAAATCTACAAGTCATAAAGCAGTAGTCAAGAAGGAGCCCTCAGAGGCAAGCCTCCTGTGTAGAGTCCCATCATTGCCACTTACCAGCTGTGTGACTTTTGGCAAGTTACCTAACCTGTAGTGCTTGGCACCTGGTAGTGCTCAGTAAATATCATTTATTTATGTTATTATTATACTGGCTTTTCCTGACCAATCCCTCCTTCCTCACTTTTTAATCACCTTCACCGTTAATACCTTAATTTGGATCATCATTTTTCTTAAATAATGCAATAATTTTTATAAATGATCAGTCTTACCCTGCGTAAATTCATACTCTATATGCTCACTACAAGGTGCTCTTTCTAAAGCATAGTATTGATCATGTCACTCTCCAATTTAAAATCCTTCAGAAATTTTCACTGTTTGCAGGAGAAAGTCTGACTTCCTTGACATAGCATAAATAGCTAGAGAGAATAATTTATCTACAGACATTATTATTTTTATCACTTACCTACACTCCTCCTGTAGCTTGTACTCCAAGTTTGCTGAACTACTTATTACCTGGATTCACCAAGTTTAAATTTTATTAACAGAAAACCAGAATAAATGACCAGAATGAAATGAATGTCATTCACTTAAAAAATAATTTATTGAGTTAAATATAATGACAACTGTTATGATAGTAAAGTTAAATAAAAAATGATCTCTGCATTCAAAGAATTTAAATTCTCAATCTTTCCTGCTTATTATGATTTAACTACTATAGTTCTAAATTTAATTTTCTAATTTTTCTTCCCAGATTTATTTTGTAGAAGCATTCATTTGTTTCTTAGAAGTTTACGGCTGTGATATTAATAACATGGGAGGTGTGAATTAATTTTTTAAGGTGGCAACACTCCAGGCAAATGGCTGTAGCTCTGCAGGAGAGTTCCCTGAGGGCTGTGGTCTCATGGCTGATTATTAACACCCCATAATATGTCCACAGAGAAAGAGTTCTGTACAAATTTGGGCCTGTATTTTGCTACCTAACATAAGACTTACTGAGACTACCCAGAGCTACACATTTAGTTATTTTCTTAGTACATCACATCAATTAGTTGCTTTTGGTCACTTTTACATTTTTCCAATGGGACTAAAGTGAATCATCTGTCATTTTTCCTCTCACGAATCACTTCTGAATAGGTACACTGCTAATATTTGATCTAGGCACCTGGCCAAGATCCACCAAGCTATCGGTGAACCTGAAAGGTGACCAGGGACCTGATGTTGACGCTATTTCACTGCATGAGAGCAAATGATCAATTTAACATTTCTGAGATTAATGACTATTTTCTTGGTGTTAAAAGGCCACCAGTGAGAGTTTGCATTTTAATTTTGTAGTGCTTAATATATTTGGCAGTATAGCTGTAGATTTAGATAAAATATATTTTAAAAATACATTACACTCTAAAATTTAATCTGCTTTAAAATTGTTATAAACTCTTTGAAATGTGTCTCTGATGATGCTACATAAATTGTCAAAAATGGAAAAAAAAGTGATATGAAAAGTGACAATCCATTCTTAAACCAACTCCATGTATCATAAACACTATATAAAATCAGGGCGTCTTGGTAATTACCCATTATGACTCAGAATCTGAATGATTTAGGAGCAGATTAATTTAACTTAAAACTCATCCCCCTTATACCCTGTATTTTAACTCTATAAACATGATTCACTTTTGTTTAGGTTAGTACTTAATATTCACAGAACAACCAAAATGACAGACTACCTTGTATGCTGTCTTTATTGTCCTTTATGTAGCTTGCAGTATAAGTGAAGTTGACATTATTATTAAATGAGATCTCATACATAATTAAATGTTTGCTAATAACAGTAGTCTTATTAATATCTTTGGCATCATTAATTTAGTTTTTCTTCCCTTTTTCATTAATTTGAAACAACCTCTTTTAATATCTGTGAACACTTCAAGAACTGTCAAACTTTTCTTCAGCCAACCTTCAAAGGTCAAAAGTAGCTGTGACACCTAAAATTCAAATGTATCAATAATTAGTTTGAGATTTACAGGAATTGTATGCCAATCTTCCAGTAGCTTAGTAGTGACATGGTATCTAACCTTTGGTGGCCCCAAGAGACATTCAGATAGATGTAAAGATAAGTAGAAAAATATAACCCACCACATTCACTACTGGTCTAACTTTTAGATTTTTTCCTGACTTGGTTTTTAGAGTTTG
Source organism: Eschrichtius robustus (assembly GCF_028021215.1). Lineage (NCBI taxonomy): Eukaryota > Metazoa > Chordata > Mammalia > Artiodactyla > Eschrichtiidae > Eschrichtius > Eschrichtius robustus. The sequence goes on along the minus strand of NC_090832.1, from coordinate 61,206,215 downwards.
TGTTTTTGCACTTTCTCTTGATTTTAAGAAAAATATCTCTCTCATAGCCTCCTAGCACCCAGTTGGTATTCTTATTTAAAGCTTAGCTCACGTGGTATATACTTGGATCATTAAACCGAAGGACTTGTACAGTCATGATTTTTAATGAAGCATGTTTGAATAATTATGCTAATTTACAAAGCACTAGAATCAAATCAAGTGATCAAAGTTTTCATGATTGCTATCATGTGTTTCTAACCCCCCTCTGCCACCCTCACAATTTGCTGCATGTGGAATCCTTTCTCAGGAATGTGTTTGGAAATGGGTATTAATCAATGCTTAGCATTAGGAAAAAATTTTTACACAGAGTGTAATGCACTTTATGTTATGCCTCCATAGTGGACTATATGTGACTGTGAAGGTAATATTGCTCTGCCACTCTCCTGCCTAAATACCACCTACAATCAATATTGCATTCTGCCTTGACAAAAAGCTGAATTTTTATCTGTTAAACGCATGAGCTTGGGGCACTGATGTGTCTGAAGTGGTTTAAATCTGAAATGTGATGTGCTGCAAAGAGAGTTGATTGACATCTTTGTTTATTGAAAAGTATTACATGAACAACAAAACACAGGCAGAGGCAGAACACTCCATTGCAATATGCAGCTGTGTTATTTTTCAATTCTTTGTGCTCTGCCCCTTTGAAGCTTGTCTGATGTAATAAAGCCAGAGGATATAAAACAAACAAGAATTTTCTTTGATTCAACACTCAAAAATTTAGACAAGGTTGCCTTTTTTTTTTTTTTTTTTTTTGGTTTGGGGTAAAATCTCTCCCACAGAACTCTCCTTGCCCTGACATTCTATAAGGATATTTACTTCTGAAAAACTGTTGCATCTTAAAGTTGTGTTCTTATGTTTATGAACTTGAATATAAATTCAGAATTATTTAATGAGCAAACAAATCGGAAAGGGTTGAACATTTTTATGTATCCTCTATAAATGAGAAAAAGGACATTAATGACACTAATCTTAAAGCACTAAACATGCAGAATAAGAAATTAAATTCCCTTTAAATTTTATGTTAGAATAATTAATTACCCCCCCTCAATGCAATTTGCCCATGTTTTATTAAAGCCTTATTATGTCAAAGTAAATAGAAGTTAATGCCACTGTTACTTCTTCCAATGAAATATTATCTTTAATCTTGCCTTAATAAAATAGTGGTAAATTGCACAGTAGGGGTAATCACCATGGGCTAATTTAGAGAGTTGTGAAATCCTTTACCAAGTATATACTGTACTTAAAACTATAAGTAGTCTTAAGAAAACACAAATTGCAATGCAACTTGGAGGAAATTAAGGAAATTGCTATTCATAATTTTAATTACTTAGTTAAACTGACGTATGTTGAGTACCTACTATGTGTAAGGCGCTGTGCTGGCTATGCCCAGTGTACGGGAGTATGTAAACATGGACTCTCTCCCTGAGAATCTTGCAATTGAGTACTTGGGCAAATACCTAAAAAATAAATAACTATGCTAACTGTGAAGCCTGCCATAAAAGAGGTATGGGCATCCCTGCCATGGATATTTAGAGAAGGAAAAGATCACTTCAGGTAGAGGATTGAGAAAGGGTCATCTGAACTGAGTCCAAAAGGATGGGGTAAGATGGGACAGGTGTCACTGGAGTGGAAGGATACGTTAGGTAGAGAAAATGGTAAGAGCAAAGAACTGGGGTCAAAGTGTACCAGATGGCCAATCAATACCATCTTGCCTGGTTCCATTAGAGCTGAGACTTGAGACTGAAAACCAATCAGAGACTATTGCAACAAGTCAGGTAAGAAGCAGAGAAGGCTTACACCTGGTTGGAAGACATGCTAGGTTGGATATCTTTAGTATGAAAAAAATCTCTCTCTTTCTCTGTAGATATATGTATATATATTTAGATCAATCTATATGTATGCATATATTCAAAAATAGAATAAAATGAAGTTTTTTTAAAGTAGAAATCCTGATTTTTTTTTTTCTTCCCTCAATAGATCATCTGGTGTTCTTTGAAGACCATTTTTATAGTAGTAGTTTTAAGAACATAAATGATTCAGAGTATAAAAGATCAGGAAGCAAAAATTATAAACTTAAAATGTGAGTTTGTTTGAGAGAGAAGACTCAAAGGAAACTCCAAGGATTTGAGCCTGGAATACTGGGAGAATAAAGCATTATTAATAGAAAGAGACAAGAAAGAAGAAAATTGGGAATAAAAATGTTAAATTTTGCTTAGAATGTAATGAGTTGGAGTTTCCTGTGTTATATCAGTATGAAAGGTGACAAGCAACTGGATATTAACATTCAGAGTCCAGGAAATGGTTGCTGATTTGGTTGTTTCGATACATCAAATAATAAAAAAAAATAGTATTTATTTTTTTTAAAGATGCTCAACTCTTTAAAGACATGTGCTAATTAAAGTGAAATAGAATAGCTCTTCAAAGTTGTTTTCAGCTTAGGAAGTAAAATCAATCAGATAAGATCTCTTGGAATTGTTTATTGTGTGTGGTGAAGAGCTTAAGTCTTCAAATGGGTCATTGTCATCAAGATGAGTGACACACTAACTTATTTCCAAACCACCACTTAGGTCAGAGCCTGGTCGCATAATGTTGAACATCATTCCTGTTCTTGAGAGTGTGTCAGAGTGAGCCATCAGCTTAGAGTATATAGCTTTGCCTTCTTGTGTTCTCATTAGCAATTTCAAATGAACCAAGATGTAAGTAAGGGAACAGAGAGTTTAACTATCTTTGACAAATCACCTTTTTTGAGAGTGGAATATGAAATAGGATGGTACTTGTACATAAGTAATATGGACAAAATAACAATATGTGCACAGGTTCCTCTGTCCTCTGATAGTTTATTGTTCCTTCCCTACCCCCATGTCCTTCCTCTTGGTGTCTTCACAATCATTCTCACTTGTTCCAATTTTGTATTTATTTTTCTTGATGAAAACCTCCTAGGTCTTCATTATATCTGGACTATTCTTCCAGTTTGCTTTAAGTTATCCCTCTCCCTCACTCCAAAATTATCATTACCCTAAACTCTTCAGACTTCCTCTTAAGCGTAACAGTGGTTAATGATATGATCAGAAATTTCACAAAACATAAAATGCTCACTTTTCCCTTTAGACAAGCCTGAAGAACTATCACTACTGTCACAAAAGTTGTCTCAACCCTGCTGCTTTGGTGAACTGGTATTCCTTATCTCTGAGCTGCTGTGCCACTGAATAGCAAGTCTGCTTATAAGACCTCATACCATGAAGGTCTAAAACGATACTTGCCTCTATTCTGCCTTTCTGAAGTCTGAGAGAGAGAGACCTTAGCTCTTTCAGTATGGAACTCTAGTCACTCTGAGAAAGGAAAAGATTTAAGCCGTTCTTACAGGGACTTAGAAAATTCCTCTAGAAATATTCAGAGATGAGCCCAAAGGATAGAGAAAATCAAATGTAAATGATGTTCCTCTTTAATTTTCCTGTGGGCTGTATTCTAAAGCAAACAACAGTACATTGGATGACTTTTGTGGATGACGAGCTGTTTCCTTCTGTCTTTCACAAGCCTCTGTGACAGCAAGAGGTATATAAAGCTCTGAGTGAAGATCTGAAGCTGTTATTAAAATGGAAATATTCAAAGCAGGCAGGAGTCTGTGAGAGTCTGTTCTGGGGACACATTAATGCATTTGAAAGGATATTAAAGCTTAACATAGAAGGGAAATAGTTCTAATGGCAAAATGTAAAGCTGCTTAACAGAATTACGCCTAGAACTCTGTGTATTAGGTCTAAAACACCTCTACTATTATATTGCTCAGAGTAAAGCTATATGTTGGTTGGAGTGCTTTACAGTTTTACACAGTTGTCTTATCTGAGGTTTTAATGTTCTTAAGTGTAAAAATTTTGCTCTGGTTTATGCTTTTGTAGAGTCAACTGACAGTACTTCTCACCCTGTGTGTGGGACTTAAAAGGTGTGCCATGTTGTACCATGTTCAAATCAATATAGAAAAGTGTTATTTTTCTACAAAAAAAACTTGTGACCTTCTTTTACACAGACTATTGAGGTGGGCCCATCATGCCACAAGGCAGAGTATGTGTCTTTCCCTGGAAGTAGGAGAGAAGAGGCAAGGTGAAATTTAAGTTAGCACCAAGAAGGATTTCAAGTTTATGTTTACATGGAAGAACCTGACCCCATTCATATGTAAAAAAATGAGATCCATTTAATAAACAGTTCTTCTCAAGCAGCGCAAAGCCAACAACACAAGTAAAAAGAGGGCGAGCCAATGGTATGGTGGATATACAGCCTTTTTGTAGCCTAGATGAGTCACTGTTATGCTGTAGTCATGACTGTTTTCTAAATATTGTTGAGTAATGGAGGGTAATTTTGATTCTTTTATCCTTTAAGATGCCACCCAAAACCATATTCCAGAGCATGCCATAAACACAAAATGTAAGAGAACACTGAAACTATCTCTCTAGTTATACTTTAAGATACTAGATAATAGGGATGGGATAGGGAGGGTGGGAGGGAGGGAGACGCAAGAGGGAAGAGATATGGGGACATATGTATATGTATAACTGATTCACTTTGTTATAAAGCAGAAACTAACACACCATTGTAAAGCAATTATACTCCAATAAAGATGTTAAAAAAAAAAGATACTAGATAGTAAAATATAATAGAAAATAAGCCTTCTGCCTTTAAGGAGTTTACAGTTCATCTGAGGAGATGAAATATGTGCTGCAGTGTAAAAAATATTTAAAACATTATATATGAAGAAGGGCAAGATATAGAAATGAAAATCAGAAGTTCAAAAAAGAGTAAAAGCGGGGTTTGACTTGGAGAGTTTACTGAAAAAGGCTTTTGTGGGCTCTCAGAAAAATCAAGAAGAACACTGTAGGTGGGAGAATGGCATCTATTGCACAACTGCATAAATACAGAATTTGACCAAGGTTGAGTAGTTACAGTATTTGTCAATGTTACAATATTAATCACTTAAAATTAGAACAATTTTATTTCTTTAAAATTACATAGATTCTAGTATGATTTTGGAATGTTACAGTTAAACTCACAAAGTGAAGATGACTACCATTTCGGATTACTTCAAATCTGGTTGTCACACTATACTCATCCCAAGGTGAAACTTTGGTTTCATTTCTATAGGAAATGGCATTCTTGTGTTATTTAACAGTTTCACACATGCTAGGTGATTAAGCAAAGAATCTAAAACCCAGGTATTTTTGCCTTGTGAGACACTCTTAGAGTTGAAAGATTTTATCTGGGAAATAAATAAGATGCAAATTCAAATCCCATATACCCTTATTGCTTGAGAACACATATCATAATTTCACAAAATTATTGCATAAAAATATAGCGTACTTTGGAAAAGTGATTATAAGGCACAGATGCACAGGTTATGCTTAGCAAAAGAAAATTTTGGGGAAAGCAGGGTCTGAATTCAGTTCACATTTTTCATTATATTCCAAATAATAGCCCCAAATAAAAAAACTATTTATAACATTGCAGTATTATAATTTATAAGAAAAATATATTTTTCATCATTCATATTACCAAAATATATTTCTCATATATATTTGTTCTTAATCCATGGTTCCTGGCTCACAGCTCCCCAAACCCATGGAATTTTCTAAGTATTGAGAGTAATAAAAGTGTCTTTTTGTTTTATTGAGATGACTCTATCCCAGGGTTGTTGTAAGAATTAAATGGGATAATATATATAAAGTGCCCCATGTACAGTACCAGTTATGATTTTTTAAAATATTTATTTATTTGGCTGCGTTGGTTCTTGGTTGCAGCACGCGAGATCTTCGTTGAGGCACAGGGGATCTTTCCTTGTAATGTGTGGGCTCTTCGTTGCAGCGTGCGGGCTTCTCTCTAGTTATGGCATGCGGGCTCCAGGGCACGTGGGCTCTGTAGTTGTGGCGCGCGGGCTTAGTTGCCCTGTGGCATGTGCGATCTTAGTTCCCTAACCAGAGATCGAACCCACATCCCCTGCATTGGACAGCAGATTCTTTACCACTGGACCACCAGGGAAGTCCCAGTTATGATTATTTTATAAAGCATATTTTTACATATCATGATATATCTGCTTTGTTACAAAAGAAAAAACACCCTCTAAAATATGGCAGAATTGGAGGTGAAAGAAATACAGCAATAGTGGAACAAATGGAAAATATAATAAAATAAGTGTACATGGACTAAACTCTCCAGTTAAAAAACATTTTCAGAATTAAAAAAAAAAAAGTCTAGCTGTATACAGGTTACAAAGAGACACAATGGAAATTTATAGATAAGAGAAATGTGAAATTTAAAGGAAAGTAAGATATATATCAGGTAAAGTCTAATGAAATGAAATCTGGTATAATTATATTAAGGTCAAACAAAACAGACAGAAAGGCAAAAAGGCATTACAACAGATAAAGAAGATTATTTCATGATGATAAAAGTTTCAAACCTCAGGAAAACAATAATTCTAATTGTTATGAACTTAATAATATAACTTCAAAACATTTAAAGAAAAATTGGCAAAGCTACAAAGTAAAATTGACAAGTCTACCTTATTGCTATATAATTTAACTCCAAGTAAATGGCAAATCAGGCAGATTAAGTAGTAGGATATTGAATTTTGAGGAGCCCAAGTACAAATTTATCTAATGGACAGAAAATGAAGTACTTCATCCCACAAGTCTGAACTATTCATTCTTTTTAAGCACATCTGGAACATATATGAAAATTGACTATGTGCTACGCTATAAAAACTAACTTGACAAATTTCAAAGATTAGTGTCATTAAGCCCACACTTTTGACTACAGTGCAACTAAGTTAGGCATTAACAACAAACAAAAACTACAATTCATAATGGACATTAAATAATATTTAGAACTGAATTATTTTAAAAATACTACATGTCAAAAATTATGGGATGCAGCTAAAATGGAACTTAGAAGAAACGTACAGGCCTAAATGTTTACATTAGAAATGAAGAAAGTCTAACCTTCCAAATTGAGAAAGTTATGAAAAAAAAAACAACAGAAAAAGATTGGAGAAAAGAATTAAAAGCAGAAATCGGTGTTATAGAAAATAAATACTAGAGAGGGTCGATAAAACATGTAAGAAAAGCTACCAAAATAGACAAAACTCTAGGAAAATTTAATCAAAAAGAATAGAGATTTTTATAAATAACATTAAGAATGAAAATGGGGTAAAACTACAAATATAAAAGAGATTATATACAGAGTAAAATACTGATGAATAACATAAATAAACATATATATATCTATCTAATGGATAAATGATTAAAATTACATTTATTAAAGCTAATTCATGAGAAATCAGTGCAAGGGAAGAAAAATTGTAGGCTAATTACCCATGAAAATAAATACAAAAATTGCTAAGCAAACCAAATATAGTGATGTATAAAAACTATACGTTACAGTTATGTTGGATTTGTCTCAGAAATAAAAGGTTGCTTAACATTAGAAAATCAATTATTATAGTTAAAATCTTAATAGCTTAAATGAGATAAATCATAGGGTCATATCTTCAGATACAAAAAAGAATTTCAACAAAATAGAAACTCCTAGTTTTAGTAAAACTAGGAACAAAAGGGACTTCCTAAAATCCATATAGGATATCTACAAAACTTCAAATCAAATATGATTAATAAGAAACATTGAAAGTACCGCCTTAGGATCAAGAAAACATAAGAATCTTTGCTATACAAAATTAATTCTTCGTGAGAGTGTGGGTTTCCCTTAGTTATGTCAAAATGGAGGGGAAAAAGTAAGAACCATTGTGGGAGCCAGAGGCAAACTGTTGGCTCTATCATCTAATGGAGATGTGAGGAACTGGACTCACAACAAGTAACTTTCTAGGAAAAGATGATGGTGGCAATGTTGATTACAGTCATAGTGATGATGATGGCTTATACAGCACAGTTCCTAGTTAGTAATTTAGAGTATATTAATTAATTTTCCAGAATTTTTTGTGTACTTATTAATGTGCTAAGAAATGAAAAATTACTCTTCCCAGTAATCAGAACACTGTAGGTCTACTTAATCAGTAAATACTTTTGCTCTATATGCTCTTCCTTTTTATTATGGAATGTCTGACTGTCTTTTATAGAAAAAAATGGTTTCTTCTATTTAAAGTAATACATTGAGCTAATTTTTTGTTTAGACTAGATAAGAAAAGGCAGACAGTAGACTTATAAATGTCTTATTACATAACATGACAGATTTTTCAGTAACATACATGTGCATTTTATCTTGGCTCCATTATTATTGCTTTTGCTACTTTGTGAAAGATCAGTTAACTACATTTATGGGGTCTATTTCTTGTCTCTGTATTCTGTTCCATTGATTTATTAGTCTGTTCTTTCACCAGTACCGCACTATCTTGATGACTATAGCTTTATTGTAAATTTTGAGGTCAAGTAGTGTCAGTCTTCCAGCTTTATTTTTCTCCTTCAATATTTTGTTGTCTTTTCTGGGCCTTTGCCTCTTCATATAAGCTTTAGGATCAGTTTCTCAATATCCACAAAATTACTTGCTGGGATCTTAATTGAGACTGCATTGAATCTCTAGATGAAGTTGGGAAGAACTGATATCTTGACAATATTGAATCTTTCTATCCATAAACATGGAATGTCTTTCTACTTATTTAGTTCTTCTTTGATATCTTTTATCAGAGATTTAGTTTTCCTCATATAAATCTTGGACTCATTTTATTAGATTTATACCTAAGTAATTTTGGGAAAGGCTATTGTGCGTGACATTTTGCTTCTGATTTCAAATTCCACTTGTTTATTGTTGTTATATAGGAAAGCAATTGACTCTTGTATATTAAAATTGTATTATACAACCTTACTATAATCTTTTATTAATTCCACTATTTTTTGTCTGTTCTTTAGGATTTTCTACATAGACAATCATGTCATCTAAAAACAAATACAGTTTTATTTCTTTTTAATCTACATATCCTTTATTTCCTTTCTTGTCTTCTTGCATTAGCTAGTAAGCTAATACTACATACTTCCAGAATGATGTTGAAAAGGAGTGGTGAGAGGGGACACCCTTGCTTTTTTCCTGATCTTAACAGGAAAGCTTCAAATTTCTCAGCATTAAGTATGATGTTAGCTGTGGGTTTTTTAAGATGTTCTTTATCTAGTTGAGAAAATTCTCTATTTTTAGTTTGCTGAGATATGTGGTTTTTTAATATGGAGAATTTGGAATCTTACAGGTTCCATGGATAGGCTTCGGATTTTCTGTTAGCGCCATAGAATATTATGCATAAAAGTATTTTTCTATGGAGAAGGTCAACAGATTTATGAGATTCTTATATGAGATCTATTTAACCAGTTTTTTAAATAACCATATTCTTGGTCTCTTTTACTGCTAACTAACTTGATTCCTAACTTAATACCTGCTTGAACCTAGCAGTCCCTTCAAAATACACTTTGGAAGATTAGCCTTGGGCTGAATCTAAGGTAAAATAAACAGGAGAGACTGTTTCCTTGTGTCTGTTTATTTATTTCAGACTTTGCCTTCATTCTGTTCATGTCAATTCAGACCCCTTTTTATTAGGGGAGAGATAGCAGAAACAAATATTCTTCCCTCAAAAACTTCCATATTTCTTCCAGTTAGTAATTAGTCTAATTTCAGTATTTTTGAGTGGGGTTGTCAATCAGGACCTACGTGGTGACTAAGTGCCTCTTTTTCCTTTCCTGTTCCTTTTTTTTTTTAAGTCGACAGGGTGACTGCTGAGAGAAAACTATATATAGTGTCCTATGTCAGGGACTAGATTGATATGATTGCTTCTGTTTAAAATTATATTTTGCACTCATGCAATTTTATTCTAAGAATTTATTTCATGAAATTTATTTTTAATAGCTTGCTCGTATTTTAATAATAATCTACACCCTTAATCCTTTAATGCAAATTATAATTTAAAAATTCTTACGCAATATCTACATCAAATCAGTTTCCCCACGTCATTTAGTTCTAATTGTTCAACTCCACCCTCAATTTTGCTAATTCTCTTGTGAGAATCTGTTTAAATTTTTAATGAGACTCTAAATGATCAATATGGGTGACCAATAATTATCATTACCAGAAATTGTGTATCTCACCCTTCTAATTCTCCTACTGGCTTCCTTACCTATCCCTCGCCTAAGATGATAACTTCTAGAAGTAATGGGGAGCTTCAATTTGAGTTTAATGTACAAGTCAGCAGATCAGAAGAAATACTTCTTATCAGTTTGAGCTACTTTTGTTGCATAATTGCAAAACCTGCCTCTAGTCTGTCCACCTTCAAAAGCCTTCTCTGTAATACTCTAAGCATAATATAACTAAAGCTTAAATATATCGTCTTGATATTTTTCACTGACTTTCTCTCACAGTCAGTTGATAGTGTTTGAGATCCTCCATTCTCTACCCTTGAACTTCTCCAGCCTCAGCTTTGCCTGCTCTGTGTGTCCACATGCCTCTGGGCATCTAGAGCTGATTATACTCCCTCATTCTGCATTCATCATGCCATTGCTAATGCTGCTATCTTGGCCCAGATACCCTCTCCTCTGCCACTCTCTCTCTTCAACTTTTTGCCTAACTGCTACATGCTGTCAACACTCAGATTAGAACAAATATACTCTAAGAGGCTGTTTCAGAATCAACTCAGGCTAAGTTAAATTCCTTCCTTTTGCAAAGCCCTAGCACCCAATGTGTTCTAGGTGTTATATAAGCTGAAGAGTTTTCCTACAGTGTAGTAACATTGTTTCCAATTTGTTTCAAAGAGGCACTCTCAGTTTAGATAAATACCTAATTTCATTCTTTACTTCAAATTCTATCCAAAACAAAATAATGTTAGAACATAAGGAAGTATTGCTCTCCTTGTATTCTCCCAAATCTCTTGATTTGGCTGTACTATGTTTCTTTTTCTTCATTATGAAGATGCTAATTAAATTATGTAATAATAATAACTAATATAGGTGGTATTCATCACAATTCATAACCTAAGATGAATAATAAATATAATTTTATTTTTCTGTAACTGGACCTACTTTCTGTCATGGGTCCTAATACAATGGATACCAAAAATGGATGGATATCAGGTTTTCTCTCCTTCTCTCCTTCAGGAGTCTAATTTGAGGAGAGGAACATCAGGGCAAGAGGTAAGAGGTTCTCAGCTGTCATTTCCTTACTATAGTCCACAGAGCCCCTTCTCTAGTTTAAACTGATCGATATTGGACCTTCTTGTCCCGTCTGCTTGACTTCTTCAGATTCACCTGCTCCCCTTGCCTTGTTGTCAGCATTCCAGAATAAGAAAAGTGTACACATTGTGATTTGTGTCTTAAATGTAAAATGCAGCTCTATTTCTCATTTCTACTTTTAATTTTTTATTGTTTGCCTTTGTCTGGATATTTACTTATTTTATTATTTTAATCTTTCTAACTCTTTTTGTTTTAGATGTTTCTGTGATAAATATCATATGACCAAGATTCGTTTTTTATCTTTTCTGAGGTTTTTCCCCCTAAGAGAAATTTTTTCATTAAATGTCATATCTGACATGTTTGCCTTAATTTCTGACATGTTTCAAGCTTTCTTTGTTTTTCTTTCAACCCATCCTTGCTGTTTCTTTCCAGTTTTCTTGTTTTTAATTTTTCTTGACATATTTTCTTCTTCTGTAAGTTAGAAGCAGTATCTATTGATAGCCCCTACATCCCCACTTTAAAAGATAAAATAAATTAACATGCAATTAATGACTCCCTTATTTCACACTGCTGTTTTTGTCAATAAGATGTTGATATTTATGTATTATCTTTCTTTAAAAAAGAGATTTCTGTTTCGTTAATATAGTGATTATGAGGCATTTATGTTTATTAATCTTAATCAGCTGGAACAGACTGAATTTTTTAAAGAGGTGTCCATGTATTACACTTCTTAAGAGCTTGTGTGCTTAATGATTTTATTTCTTTACTACGTTAAAATGGAACTTTTATTTCTTTACTATGTTAAAATGAAACTTTTTGATTATAAAATATTTAGACCAGAATTATTGCCTTTTGAAAATATAGACATTATCTTATTGTAAACTGGTATCTAGAGTTACTGAGAAGATGCTTGTAACTTGGTTGCTGCTAGGATTATTATATATGGTGAATAGAAAATGACCTCATGGAAAGAGTTCATAATGTCTTTTTTTTTTTAACATCTTTATTGGAGTATAATTGCTTTACAATGGTGTGTTAGTTTCTGCTTTATCACAAAGTGAATCAGTTATACATATACATATGTTCCCATATCTCTTCCCTCTTGCATCTCCCTCCCTCCCACCCTCCCTATCCCACCCCTCTAGGTGGTCACAAAGCACAGAGTTGATCTCCCTGTGCTATGCGGTTGCTTCCCACTAGCTATCTATTTTACGTTTGGTAGTATATATATGTCCATGCCACTCTCTCACATTGTCACATCTTACCCTTCCCCCTCCCCATATCCTCAAGTCCATTCTCTAGTAGGTCTGTGTCTTTATTCCCGTCTTGCCACTAGGTTCTCCATGACTTTTTTTTTTTTTTCCTTAGATTCCATATATATGCGTTAGCATACTGTATTTGTTTTTCTCTTTCTGACTTACTTCACTCTGTATGACAGACTCTAACTCCATCCACCTCACTACAGATAACTCCATTTCATTTCTTTATATGGCTGAGTAATATTCCATTGTATATATGTGCCACATCTTCTTTATCCATTCATCCGATGATGGACACTTAGGTTGCTTCCATGTCCTGGCTATTGTAAAAAGAGCTGTAATGAACATTTTGATACATGACTCTTTTTGAATTATGGTTTTCTCAAGGTATATGCGCAGTAGTGGGATTGCTGGGTCATATGGTAGTTCTATTTTTAGTTTTTTAAGGAACCTCCATACTGTTCTCCATAGTGGCTGTATCAATTTACATTCCCACCAACAGTGCAAGAGTGTTCCCTTTTCTCCACACCCTCTCCAGCATTTAGTGTTTCTAGATTTTTTGACGATGGCCATTCTGACCGGTGTGAGATGATATCTCACTGTAGCTTTGATTTGCATTTCTCTAATGATTAATGATGTTGAGCATTCTTTCATGTGTTTGTTGGCAATCTGTATATCTTCTTTGGAGAAACGTCTGTTTAGGTCTTCCACCCATTTTTGGATTGGGTTGTTTGTTTTTTTGTTATTGAGCTGCATGAGCTGCTTGTAAATTTTGGAGATTAATCCTTTGTCAGTTGCTTTATTTGCAAATATTTTCTCCCATTCTGAGGGTTGTCTTTTGGTCTTGTTTAAGGTTTCCTTTGCTGTACAAAAGCTTTTAAGTTTCATTAGATCCCATTTTTTAATTTTTGTTTTTATTTCCATTTCTCTAGGAGGTGGGTCAAAAAGGATCTTGCTGTGATTTATGTCATAGAGTGTTCTGCCTATGTTTTCCTCCAAGAGTTTTATAGTGTCTGGCCTTACATTTAGGTCTTTAATCCATTTTGAGTTTATTTTTGTGTATGGTGTTAGGGAGTGTTCTAATTTCATACTTTTACATGTACCTGTCCAGTTTTCCCAGCACCACTTATTGAAGAGGCTGTCTTTTCTCCACTGTATATGCTTGCCTCCTTTATCAAAGATAAGGTGACCATATGTGCGTGGGTTTATCTCTGGGCTTTCTATCCTGTTCCATTGATCTATGTTTCTATTTTTCTGCCAGTACCATACTGTCTTGATTACTGTAGCTTTGTAGTATAGTCTGAAGTCAGGGAGCCTGATTCCTCCAGCTCCACTTTTCGTTCTCAAGATTGCTTTGGCTATTCAGGGTCTTTTGTGTTTCCATACAAATTGTGAAATTTTTTGTTCTAGTTCTGTGAAGAATGCCATTGGTAGTTTGATAGGGATTGCATTGAATCTGTAGATTGCTTTGGGTAGTAGAGTCATTTTCACAATGTTGATTTTTCCAATCTAAGAACATGGTATATCTCTCCATCTAGTTGTATCATCTTTAATTTCTTTCATCAGTGTCTTATAATTTTCTGCATACACGTCTTTTGTCTCCTTAGGTAGGTTTATTCCTAGATATTTTATTCTTTTTGTTGCAATGGTAAATGGGAATGTTTTCTTAATTTCACTTTCAGATTTTTCATCATTAGTGTATAGGAATGCAAGAGATTTCTGTGCATTAATTTTGTATCCTGCTACTTTACCAAATTCATTGATTAGCTCTAGGAGTTTTCTGATAGCATCTTTAGGATTCTCTATGTATAGTATCATGTCATGTGCAAACAGTGACAGCTTTACTTCTTCTTTTCCGATTTGGATTTCTTTTATTTCTTTTTCTTCTCTGATTGCTGTGGCTAACACTTCCAAAACTATGTTGAATAGTAGTGGTGGGAGTGGGCAACCTTGTCTTGTTCCTGATCTTAGTGGAAATGGTTTCAGTTTTTCACCATTGAGGACGATGTGGGCTGTGGGTTTGCCATATATGGCCTTTATTATGTTGAGGAAAGTTCCCTCTATGCTTACTTTCTGCAGGGCTTTTATCATAAATGGGTGTTGAATTTTGTCGAAACCTTTCTCTGCATCTATTGAGATGATCATATGGTTTTTCTCCTTCAGTTTGTTACTATGGTGTATCACGTTGATTGATTTGTGTATATTGAAGAATCCTTGCATTCCTGGAATAAACCCCACTTGATCATGGTGTATGATCCTTTTAATGTGCTGTTGGATTCTGTTTGCTAGTATTTTGTTGAGGATTTTTTCATCTATGTTCATCAGTGATATTGACCTGTAGTTTTCTTTCTTTGTGACATCTTTGTCTGGTTTTGGTATCAGGGTGATGGTGGCCTCGTAGAATGAGTTTGGGAGTGTTCCTCCCTCTGCTATATTTTGGAAGAGTTTGAGAAGGATAGGTGTTAGCTCTTCTCTAAATGTTTGATAGAATTCACCTGTGAAGCCATCTGGTCCTGGGCTTTTGTTTGTTGGAAGATTTTTAATCACAGTTTCAATTTCAGCGCTTGTGATTGGTCTGTTCATATTTTCTATTTCTTCCTGGTTCAGTCTCAGCAGGCTGTGCATTTCTAAGAATTTGTCCATTTCTTCCAGGTTGTCCATTTTATTGGCATAGAGTTGCTTGTAGTAATCTCTCATGATCGTTTGTATTTCTGCATTGTCCGTTGTTACTTCTCCTTTTTCATTTCTAATGCTATTGATTTGAGTCTTCTTCCTTTTTTCCTTGATGAGTCTGGCTAATGGTTTATCAATTTTGTTTATCTTCTCAAAGAACCGGCTTTTAGTTTTATTGATCTTTGCTATTGTTTCCTTCATTTCTTTTTCATTTATTTCTGCTCTGACCTTTATGATTTCTTTCCTTATGCTAACTTGAGGTTTTTTTGTTCTTCTTTCTCTAATTGCTTTAGGTGCAAGGTTAGGTTGTTTATTCGAGATGTTTCCTGTTTCTTCAGGTAGGCTTGTATTGCTATAAACTTCCCTCTTAGAACTGCTTTTGCTGCATCCCATAGGTTTTGGGTCGTCGTGTCTCCATTGTCATTTGTTTCTAGGTATTTTTTGATTTTCCCTTTGATTTCTTCAGTGATCACTTCGTTATTAAGTAGTGTATTGTTTAGCCTCCATGTGTTTGTATTTTTTACAGATCTTTTCCTGTAATTGATATCTAGTCTCATAGCGTTGTGGTCGGAAAATATACTTGATATGATTTCAATTTTCTTAAATTTACCAAGGCTTGATTTGTGACCCAAGATATGATCTATCCTGGAGAATGTTCCATGAGCACTTGAGAAAAATGTGTATTCTGTTGTTTTGGGGTGGAATGTCCTATAAATATCAATTAAGTCCATCTTGTTTAATGTATCATTTAAAAATATGGAACGCTTCACGAATTTGCGTGTCATCCTTGCGCAGGGGCCATGCTAATCTTCTCTGTATCGTTCCAATTTTAGTATATGTGCTGCCAAAGCGAGCACCATAATGTCTTATGTTACTTTGTTGTATCAAAAGTAGAAATAGAAAATAACTCTGAAACCAGATTCCTCTCAAAATGATATAAATGATCTCTCCCATCATAGAGTAGGTACATTGAAATAAGCATAAATCTTGATTTCTTTTCACATATAGTAATTCTCACTGTAGCTGGAATCTGGAATTAGCTAGTAATACAAGAGGCACTATCTGGGTTGAAGAATAGAAATTTCAAGTAATGCTGAACTTATTGAGAGGAAAATGTGTAATAAGGGATTCAAGCCTTTTAACCACATGGCCACATTCCTGGGAACCTGGGGGAAAGATGTAAAACTATGCTTTCTAGAAGGAACTGTTTCTAGCATGCCACCAAGCAGCACAATCTAATTTTGTTG
Source organism: Eschrichtius robustus (assembly GCF_028021215.1). Taxonomy (NCBI): domain Eukaryota; kingdom Metazoa; phylum Chordata; class Mammalia; order Artiodactyla; family Eschrichtiidae; genus Eschrichtius; species Eschrichtius robustus. The sequence continues at coordinate 61,189,802 of NC_090832.1, read as the reverse complement.
GGAAAAGTGAAGGCCATTTAGGATCCAACTCATTCTAAATATCGGCATCTTGAGCTATTCTTTTGAAAACAGAGGTTCCTGGATCTTTTACTATTCTTCAGATCCACCTAATTCTTCTTTAATCTCTTTATCTACACTTCATGACTTCATTACTTGCTAACAGTATAGCCATTCTTAAGTTGCTTGATGACTCTACATGTGTATCTTCATTTAAAAATGAGGATAGTAATAGTACCTACTACATATGTGAGATATGATATGAAATGATGCATGGAACATGATTAGTAATAAGTCTGGGTTGTAGTAAACATTCAGCACAATCAGCCATTACTTGTGCAAGATCCTAGATTGCTTTGTGTCTTGCTTGTGTGTGTGTGCAAGAAGGGGTATACCGATATAAAGAAGCCAGAGAAATGGAACTTTTCTTAAGTCTTTGACTTTAATTATCTGTTAATAAAGGATACTTTTTAAGTGTTTTAGAAAATTATTATCATACCACCAATTACCATATTGGTGTGCTTTGGGCTTAGTTCTGGGCCCTCTCTTATTCCCACCCCACCCTGTTTTTTAGAGATCTCATCCATTTCTATTGCTTGAATTACCATTTACATGCCAGTGAAGCACACATTTACATATTTACTCTAGACAGCTTTTCTAGTTCCACATCTGAATATCCAATTGCTTTAACTTTAAACTTAATATATAAAAATTCAGCTCTTCATGTTTCCCTTTAGATTTTCTGTCACCTGTGTTCTCTTTCTCATTGGTTCAAGCCCCCAAACCTGCCTGTTGTACTTCAATTCTTTCTCTCACTTTAATAGCTCATGACTAATTTGTATGGATTCAACATTCTAAATACTTCTTAAAATGATCCTCTGGTCTCTATTCTTACCTCAGTTTAGGCTGTGATTATTGTCTTTTTCAAGGATGGGGCAATGTCCTTTTAACTGATTTCCTTGTCCCAAATCATGCCCTCTTCCTAATCATTCTCTAAAAAGTAGCCAGAGTGATCTTTATGAAACTCAAAGTTCATAATGCTACTCTCTTACTTAAAGAGCTTCAATAACTTTAGTTGCTGTTAGAATAAAATCCAATCTCCTTAACATAGGCTAAGAATGAGATTTGTCCTTAAGCCTGTCTCTTTTTCAGCTCTCACCTCTGCCCTCACACACACTCCACAATCCCGCTACGGTTACTTCTGTTAGTTCTTTGAACATGTCATGTTCTCCCTTACCTCCAGGATTTTGAGCACTCTTCACCACACTTCATACCTCATTAACTTCTCCTAATTCTTCATGTTTCAATTGGATGTCACATTTTGAGGGTGAATAATGCTCTAATGTCCCAGGTTTAGGTTCTCCATATTCAGGTAATAGCAGCATGCTCCTGAAGTTTAATTTTATTTGTGTATATCTCCTCAATTATAACCCAATGAAGGCAAGGCCCTTATCTGTGTGATTCATCAGTATATCCCCAGAGCCTAGGCTAGTGTCTAATGGGAGGTAGCTACCAAAGATTCATGCCATGAAGCAAGGTGTTTGAGGATAATGGGCAGCAAAACTTGTCTTGTTTCTCATCACTTAGCATGTTGCTCCATATTCATGCCCACTGACTAAAAAAGTGCATGATTATACCAAAAAAGAAAAAAAAAAAACTTACTTGACTATCTTCAATAGGACTCCAATGAGAAAATATATAAGACAAATAAGACTATTTTTTGGATGCTGCTTTCTTACTAATTTTTAAATGAGTTGTTATCTTTAATAACTGTAGGTTTAGATTCAGGTATGTTTGTGTATCTCTGCTTAATGTCATAGGTGCTTTATCACCAAAAGGGCAGACTACAAACTGTCTAGTGCACACAGATTTACCCAACTCAATGCCTGGCACAAAATAAAATACATTAAAAAAAATAGGTAGTTAAAATGTTTATCTCTCTTTGGTCATACCATTTCTATTTTAAATTCTGCACTAACAAAATTTATTGTCTTATTGGAGGTGCTTTAGGTTACATTGGTCAATAAAATATATACAAAGAATGCCCTCTCTCATTGATCCAAAGCCTATTAAAATGTGAAGAAGTTATCTTTGAAAGTAAACTTTCAAATTCTATAGTAGGCGCCTCACCTTTTTTAGAAAGTACCCAGACCTACATTTACTTTAAAATAATAGTTCTTAAACTTTTTGGTTTTAGGACTCTCTTTAACTCTTAAAATCTATTGAACATTCCAAAAAGATTTTGTTTATGTGGATTACATCTAGCAATATTTATTTTCACTAGAAATTTCCTCTGTACATATGTGAAACAATGAAAATGCAAAGGTAAAATGACATCTTAGTATTATTAAAAGAGCTTTAACCTCATGGGTTCTCTGGAAGGGTCTTGGGGAAGCTAAGATTTCCTTGCTCATACTTTGAGATATACTGTTTTAATATATTACCATTTGACACTCTCCCAAGCATTGTAAACCATTCTATATTTCCATAGCTTTATGAGCATAATCTGTTGTAAGAAACACTTGAAAGCTATTTCCTAAAGTATACCCTAGGATATGAATAGTCTTACTATGGAAATATTGCTCTCCATTCCATTAAGTTAGAGAAAAACTCAAGCAAAGGTCTAAGCCCTTCTGCACTGCAGGACTTCCCAGGACCTTTATAATGATAATTTGCATTAGACATGTTCAACTGTGAGATATCGTATTCAGGATTCTTAAATTTACTTTACTTGACTGAATTTTTGCAGAACATCTTACAGGAATAATGATATAAAGGAAAAAGAATAAAACAATCTGAAATCTGTACAATGTTGCCACTTTATTTTTCAAACACAGAAACTCTCACATTGATTATTTGCATACTTTGTTTAAATATCACCATCCAGATATCATACTTAGGAATTTTGGTTTATTGACTGGAAGAGTTCACTTGCATTTTGTTCATTAGTTAATCAAGTTTCTGTTTTGAAATATATCCAGCAACTCATTTCAGGACCTTTTCTAATCCATTTGTTTAAGTCTCCAATGATTTCACTATTCCCTCCATCTACCAACACTGCTGAAATGCCATAGCCTTGTGATTAAAGGCTACAGTTGTTCTTTTCATCTATCATCCTTGAGTTTACTTTTAATAACACAGTCACTTGCAGGTTGAGAGGCATTGAGCAGAGAGTGATAAGATGTATCCTTATAATAAGGGAGGCTTTTCTCTTCCCTCTCCATTGCTGTCCTCCTTGCAAACATTTATTCAGGTAGACAGGTCCTGGATATTAGATGAGATGGAGGAGAAATATTATTCTCTGCCTTCTCTGTAGTTTTCACTTTCACTACTTAGAAAAAAAATTATTTTAGTCAAAAGGGAAATGATCATGAACTTGAGTGAACTCCAAGGCAGAATTTTGGCAAATGACTCCAGATGGATGTACCCTAAAGTTGTTCAGGATTTTAAATAACTTATGATTCAAATCCACTTGAGAAATGCTGGGTTAAAAAGAGCTAAATAGGTTCATTTGCTGTGTAACCTCTCAGAGCTGTTCACCTGATAGTGTGAGTTATCAACTGCCCAGAGAAGGGTAGAATATATAGGGTACCCAAATGTACCTAATGATGTAAAATTTAATAGGAGAATGTCTCAAAGTAGAGTGCTGCAGTGTAATGTTTTAGAAACAGACTAGACTGAAGTGAGTATTCTACAGTTGGTTAAGCATGGGGAAATTATGTGGCTTTTCCTGTTATTTGTTTTTAATTTCCTGCACTGTTAGAAATAGATTTTTAATTATTTTATTATGGATAGAAATGTGTTAGGAAAACTATTGTTTGATTCACTGACATTTGCATATATTATAGAAATGGGAAGGGAGGAAATGTTCTAGGTTTTCAAGTCAAGTAACTGTAACACCACTTGATTCAAATAGAAAATACTCCACTTATACTCGACATTAGACTAAAATCAGATTGATGAATAAGCACTTACTTTTAGAATCCCAGCTAAAGTGTGGCCAGCAATTTTCACTGAGTTGAATATGCACAGGCTGATTTCAGGGTGGTGAAGGGAATTGGTCTTCTTTCACAGTATCTATAAACAGAGCTTGAATCCAGCTGACTAGAGCCTGAGAACATGCTAGGGTACTTCGTATTCAGTACACAGCCCTGTAAAGAGAAGAAAAATGAGCCTTGTCCAAAACTCTTACCTCAGCACCCACTGGCAAAAGTAAAATGTAAGCTGGGGACCAGGTCTCTTTGAAGCTGATTTTTTTAAAAACTCTTTAACAGGCCTCTGGTGGTTACAGATATTGATCGTCAGAAAGTAATCTGTTCAGGTTTGGGGGCATGCCAGTACAAATTGTGGAATGCATTCCTTCCTCTCCAAGGACATGTTGAGCTTTTTATATTGTCTATACTGGTTCACTTGTCAACTGTCTACCCTATTTGATATGAATTATTTTCTACCTTTTGTGAATGTGTAATTAAATATATTTTTAAAATAGGAAATTTTATTAATATAGAATCTTTAGCTTGAGTCAAAACATTCTTTTCTTCTTTTTTAACCCTCATTTTTCTTCCATAATTATTATTTGATTCCCTCTGGCTGCCTGCTACTTATTTGTAGTAGTACCATTCATCCACTGAGACCTTTCCATCTGTCACACAGCTTTGCTTTCTTTCCCCAGAAGCTTTATTCTCCTACTGTGCCATGTTTACTTTTTTTTCCTTTTTTCCCTTTTTTGTCTACTAGTTGAATTGAGCATTCTTTTGTGCAGGTGTTTTCACCTTTTTTTTTTTTTTTTTTTGTTATTTTAAAGATTTAAACCAGGCATATGATGCTGAATTAGATAAAAGTGACACTCAGAAGGGGCATGTTTGCTAATCTTCAGAGACTGATATAATTTTTTAAAATTCCACATGTCTTTGTTCTGATATGTAAAGGTAGAATTGGAGTAGATCCAATAAAATTCTGAATGTCAAGTGAAATGGTAGGAATTGTTTCAATCAGTCTTTGCATATGGGTAAACAATGATACTGATATTTTACTCTCCGTGTATATTTATATAGTTACTATGTGTAATTGCTGATTAAAAGCTTACTTACTGTGAATTTCAATGCTTAGAAGCACTTAAACATAAAGATTAACCTTTCTGGATACGACTTTACCTCGGAGCTTACCATCAAGTTCTATTAAAGAGTAGGGATCTTCTGCCTAGAGAACAGATTCTAGGGGTATGAAGATAAATGCGAGCATTCGTGAGAAATTAAATTAATGAAAAGTCTCCATTGTGCTTACATTATTGGAGAAATTTCATTAATTCTGTTATGGTTTGTTATTCGGAGCTTACCGTCAAGTTCTATTAAAGAGTAGGGATCTTCTGCCTAGAAAGCAGATTCTAGGGGTATGAAGATAAATGCGAGCATTCATGACAGATTAAATTAATGAAAAGTCTCCATTGTGCTTATATTATTGGAGAAATTTCATTAATTCTGGTATAGTTTGTTATTCCCATTCAACTCAAATATAACTTAGCCCCCTTTTTGAGGTTTGCAGGTGACCATGACCACATTTCTCAAACTGCCATTGTTTTACCTGGTGTTGAACCCACTTCATAAAGGGATATATGCTAAGCAAAAAGGACAGCTTCTGCTGTCAAGGGGCTCACAGTCTGTTTGAAGGAGGAAGAATACTGACTTTTCACTTAAAGCATCCAGGGCATTAAGAATATGTTTACTGAGAGATGATAGATTATGTTCTGATCACACCTGGTTAGTGTCAGGAAAGAAAAGAATCCTGAAGTATTTTAAAGAGATCATATGATAGAATGGAATGATGATACTAGCAATCCAGAAAGTAGTAGGTAGAGAGATATGTGGGGGTATGGGGGGGAGTAAGTAGTTTAGAAGAGAAGTGTGCAGACATTTTTTTTTTTTTAGAGAGAAATAAGAGATGTAACTGAAAACCTTAATAATTATTGACAGCTGACTCTATCTAAGTCCCTGAACAACTAAAGATAATGAATCAGAGTCCTTGCCTATAAGAAATTCATAATCTAGTAGTGGATATAAGACAAATATGTAAGTCATTTTATTAGAACCCAAAAGCCTATAAGAGATATACTGATATTTTTTTCTTGAACTATGATAAAGTATCCTATTATCAGGACAACCTTTGCTTGGAGAACAATATAAAAGCTATAGGAAATACAAAAACTAGCTGACTGAAGGCATTGTGGAGAAACCAAAGTAGGCAGGTTTTAAAGAGCTAAGGTCTTCGGAAAAGGAAAACATATTGAGGTGAAATTGATATTCTGTGCCACTGTTGTCCTTGAGGGATTGGCAGATTCCTAAACATTGTAAGATGGGAGTCCAAGAAATCAAGAAGAATAAGCAGAGATTTTCTGCAGTTTCACCGTGCCGAGGAGCAAAAATAGGAGATCAAGTCCTGCCAAGGAGAAAGGACCTTGAAAAAAAAAAATCTAGATTTAGAGTTAAGAACCCAGGAAGTCTATGTTCTAGGGATAAGGGCAAATCAGAAATAGACCAGATCTCACAAATCTTGAAACCCAGTTCAGATCATCTCACTCCTAAGTAGATGGTCTGTTCTACTCAAACTGCCTGCCTAGAAAAAATATTATAACATGATACAGAGACTTTAAATCTTTATACTCTATATCTGGAATTCAGTTGAAAAAAAGAATACCATACATCCTAAGAGATAGAAAAAATAAATAAACAAAATCCCAGAAAGAAACAAACAGAAGAAAGAGAGCCACAGATCATGAAATACTGACATTTAGGATAAATAATTTTAAAGTATTTGCAATTAATACTTTTAAGAAAATAAAAATTCTCTGGGTACTTCATACAGAATGGACTCAATAAATAGGAATCTGATGAATGTTCTAGAATTATAAAATAAAGTCTCTGAAAAAAAAATTAAATGTTTGATGGAAGAAACTCTGAGTGGGCAGTGTCTGCCCTAATCACCTCTGTATTCCCCAGTACATGGTACTGGGCCTGGTATATGGTGGGGCTAATCACTGCATTATCTGTTGAATGGGTGGGTACTTGAATGAGTACAGCCAAATGTACTTAAAAAAAAAAAAAAGCACTGAACTTAATCACTCAATATAAAAAAGTCAAACAAAAGAAAGAAAGGAAAGAAGAAACAAAACCATATGGAAGAAACAGAAAATGAAAAGCAAATTGCTAGATTAAACCTAACCGTATTGATTACTATATTAAATGTAAATGGCTAAACAACTCAATTAAAAAGCAGGAATAGGATTGGTTGAAGATGGCGGAGTAGAAGGACGTGTTCTCACTCCCTCTTGCGAGAACACTGGAATCACAACTAACTGCTGAACGATCATCGACAGGAAGACACTGGAACTCACCAAAAAAGATACCCCACATCCAAAGACAAGGGAGAAGCCACAGTGAGATGATAGGAGGGGCGCAATCACAATAAAATCAAATCCCATAACTGCTGGGTGGGTGACTCACAAACTGGAGAAGACTTATACCACAGAAGTCCACCCACTGGAGTGAAGGTTCTGAGTCCCTCATCAGGCTTCCCAAACTGGAGGTCCGGCAATGGGAGGAGGAATTCCTAGAGAATCAGACTTTGAAGGCTAGTGGGATTTGATTACAGAACTTTGACAGGACTGGGGGAAACAGAGACTCCACTCTTGGAGGGCACACACAAAGTAGTGTGCACATCGGGACCCAGGGGAAGAAGCAGTGACCCCATAGGAGACTGAAGCAGACCTACCTGCTAGCGTTGGAGGGTCTCCTGCAGAGGCGGGGGGTGGCTGTGTCTCACCGTGGGAACAAGGAGAACACTGGCAGCAGCAGTTCTGGGAAGTACTTCTTGGCGTGAGCCCTCCCAGAGTTCACCATTAGCCCCACCAAAGAGCCCAGGTAGGCTCCAGTGCTGGGACACCTCAGGCCAAACAACCAACAGGGAGGGAACCCAGCCCCACCCATCAGCAGACAAGCGGATTAAAGTTTTACTGAGCTCTGCCCACCAGAGCAACACCCAGCTCCACCCACCAGCATTCCCTCCCATCAGGAAACTTACCCAAGCCTCTTAGATAGCCTCATCCACCAGAGGCCAGACAGCAGAAGCAAGAAGAACTACAATCCTGCAGCCTGTGGAATGAAAACCACATTCACAGAAAGATAGACAAGATGAAAAGGCAGAGGGCTATGTACCAGATGAAGGAACAAGATAAAACCCCAGAAAAACAACTAAATGAAGTGGAGATAGGCAACCTTCCAGAAAAAGAATTCAGAATAATGATAGTGAAGATGATCCAGGACCTCGGGAAAAAGAATAGAGGCAAAGATCGAGAAGATGCAAGAAATGTTTAACAAAGATCTAGAAGAATTAAAGAACAAACAAACAGAGATGAACAACACAATAACTGAAATGAAAAATACACTAGAAGGAATCAATAGCAGAATAACTGAGGCAGAAGAACACATAAGTGACCTGGAAGACAGAATGGTGGAATTCACTGCTGTTTAATGGAATAAAGAAAAAAGAATGAAAAGAAATGAAGACAGCCTAAGAGACTTCTGGGACAACATTAAACGCAACAACATTCGCATTATAGGGGTCCCAGAATGAGAAGAGAGAGAGAAAGGACCCAAGAAAATATTTGAAGAGATTATAGTTGAAAACTTCACTAACATGGGAAAGGAAATAGCCACCCAAGTCCAGGAAGCTTAGAGTCCATACAGGATAAACCCAAGGAGAAACACACCGAGACATATAGTAATCAAATTGGCAAAAATTAAAGGCAAAGAAAAATTATTGAAAGCAGAAAAGGAAAAATGACAAATAACATACAGGGGAACTCCCATAAGGTTAACAGCTGGTTTCTCAGCAGAAACTCTACAAGCCAGAAGGGAGTGGCCTGACGTATTTAAAGTGATGAAAGGGAAGAACGTACAACCAAGATTACTCTACCCAACAAGGATCTCATTCAGATTTGATGGAGAAATCAAAAGCTTTACAGACAAGCAAAAGCTAACAGAATTCGGCACTACCAAACCAGCTCTACAACAAATGCTAAAGGAACACCTCTAAGTGGGAAACACAAGAGAAGAAAAGGACCTACAGAAACAAACCCAAAACAATTAAGAAAATGGTCATAGGAACATACATATCGATAATTACCTTAAACGTGAATGGATTAAATGCTCTAACCAAAAGACACAGGCTCGCTGAATGGATACAAAAACAAGACCCATCTATATGCTGTCTACAAGAGACGCACTTCAGACCTAGGGACACATATAGACTGAAAGTGAGGGGGTGGAAAAAGATATTCCATGCAAATGGAAATCAAAGCTGGAGTAGCAGTACTCATATCGGATAAAATAGACTTTAAAATAGAGAATGTTACAAGAGACAAAGAAAGACAGTACAAAATGATCAAGGGATCAATCCAAGAAGATATAACAATTATAAATATATATGCACCCAACATAGGAGCACATCAATACATAAGGCAACTGCTAACGGCTCTGAAAGAGGAAATCGACAGTAACAGAATAATAGTGGGGGACTTTAACACCTCACTTACACCAATGGATAGATCATCCAAATAGAAAATTAATAAGGAAAAACGAGCTTTAAATGACACAATAGACCAGATAGATTTAATTGATATTTATAGGACATTCCATCCAAAAATAGCAGATTATACTTTCTTCTCAAGTGTGCATGGAACGTTCTCCAGGATAGATCACATCTTGGGTCACAAATCAAGCCTCAGTAAATTTAAGAAAATTGAAATCAAATCAAGCATCTTTTCCAACCACAATGCTATGAGATTAGAAATCAATTACAGGGAAAAAAACGTAAAAACCACAAACATATGGAGGCTAAATAATACGTTACTAAGTAACCAAGAGATCACTGAAGAAATCAAAGAGGTAAGCAAAAAATACCTAGAAACAAATGACAAAGAAAACACGATGATCCAAAACCTATGGGATGCAGCAAAAGCAGTTCTAAGAAGGAAGTTTATAGCAATACAAGCCTACCTCAGGAAACATCTCAAATAAACAATCTAACCTTACACCTAAAGAAACTAGAGAAAGAAGAAAAAACAAAACCCGAAGTTAGCAGAAGGAAAGAAATCATAAAGATCAGAGCAGAAATAAATGAAAAAGAAATGAAGCAAACAATAGCAAAGATCAATAAAACTAAAAGCCGGTTCTTTGAGAAGATAAACAAGATTGATAAACCATTAGCCAAACTCATCAAGAAAAGAGGGAGAGGACGCAAATCAATAAAATTAGAGATGAAAAAGGAGAAGTTAAAACAGACACCACAGAAATACAAAGCATCCTAAGACATTACTACAAGCAACTCTATGCCAATAAAATGGACAACCTGGAAGAAATGGACAAATTCTTAGAAAGGTATAACCTTCCAAGACTGAACCAGGGAGAAATAGAAAATATGAACAGACCAATCACAAGTAATGTAATTGAAATTGTGATTAAAAATCTTCCAACAAACAAAAGTCCAGGACCCGATGGCTTCACAGGTGAATTCTATCAAACATTTAGAGAAGAGCTAACACCCATCCTTCTCAAACTCTTCCAAAAAATTGCAGGGGAAGGAACACTCCCAAACTCATTCTACGAGGCCACCATCACCCTGATACCAAAACCAGACAAAGGTACTACAAAAAAAGAAAATTACAGACCAATATCACTGATGAATATAGATGCAAAAATCCTCAGCAAAATACTAGCAAACAAAATCCAACAGCACATTAAAAGGATCATACACCATGATCAAGTGGGATTTATCCCAGGGATGCAAGGATTCTTCAATATACGCAAATCAATCCATGTGATACACCATATTAACAAATTGAAGAAGAAAAACCATATGATCATCTCAATAGATGCAGAAAAAGCTTTTGAGAAAATTCAACACCCATTTATGATAAAAATTCTCTAGAGAGTGGGCATAGCGGGAACCTACCTCAACATAATAAAGGCCATATACGACAAACCCACAGCAAATATCATTCTCAATGGTGAAAAACTGAAAGCATTTCCTCTAAGATCAGAAACAAGACAAGGATGTCCACTCTCACCACTATTATTCAACATAGTTTTGGAAGTCCTAGCCACAGCAATCAGAGAAGAAAAAGAAATAAAAGGAATACAAATTGGAAAAGAAAGAAGTAAAACTGTCACTGTTTGCAGGTGACATGATACTATACATAGATAATCCAAAAGATGCCACCAGAAAACTACTAGAGCTAATCAATGAATCTGGTAAAGTTGCAGAATACAAAATTAATACAGAGAAATCTCCTGCATTCCTATATACTAATGATGAAAAATCTGAAAAAGAAATGAAGGAAACACTCGCATTTACCACTGCAACAAAAAGAATAAAATACCTAGGAATAAACCTACCTAAAGAGACCAACGACCTATATGCAAAAAACTATAAGATGCTGATGAAAGAAATTAAAGATGATACCAACAGATGGCGAGATATACCATGTTCTTGGATTGGAAGAATCAATATTGAGAAAATGACTATACTACCCAAAGTGATCTACAGATTCAATGCAATCCCTATCAAATTACCAACAGCATTTTTTACAGAACTAGAACAAAAAATCTTAAAATTTGTATGGAGACACAAAAGACCCCGAATAGCCAAAGCAGTCTTGAGGGAAAACAACGGAGCTGGAGGAATCAGACTCCCTGACTTCAGACTATACTACAAAGCTACAGTAATCAGCAATATGGTACTGGCACAAGAACAGAAATATAGATCAATGGCACAGGATAGAAAGCCCAGAGATAAACCCACGCACCTATGGTCAACTTATCTGTGACAAAGGAGGCAAGGGTATACAATGGAGAAAGGACAGTCTCTTCAATAAGTGGTGCTGGGAAAACTGGACAGCTACATGTAAAAGAATGAAATTAGGACCTCCCTAACTCCATACAGAAAAATAAACTCGAAATGGATTAGAGACCTAAATGTAAGACTGGACACTATAAAACTCTTGGAGGAAAACATAGGAAGAACAGTCTTTGACATAAATCACAGCAAGATCTTTTTTGATCCACCTCCTAGAGTAATGGAAATAAAAACAAAAATAAACAAATGGGACCTAATGAAACTTAAAAGCTTTTGCACAGCAAAGGAAACCATAAAGAAGACGAAAAGACAACCTTCGTTATGGGAGAAAATATTTACAAATAAATCAACGGAGAAATGATTCATCTCCAAAATATATAAACAGCTCATGCAGCTCAATATTAAAAAAGCAAACAACCCAATCAAAGAATGGGAAGAAGACCTAAATAGAAGACCTTCTAAAGAAGGACCTAAAGAAGACCTTCTTTCTCCAAAGAAGACATACAGATGGCCAAGAATCACATGAAAAGCTGCTCAACATCACTAATTATTGGAGAAATGCAAATCAAAACTACAATGAGCTATCACCTCCCACCAGTTAGAATGGGCATCATCAGAAATTCTCCAAACAACAAATGCTGGAGAGGGTGTGGAGAAAAGGGAACCCTCTTGCACTGTTGGTGGGGATGTGTATTGATACAGCCACTATGGAGAACAGTATGGAGGTTCCTTAAAAAACTAAAAATACAATTACCATATGACCCAGCAATCCCACTACTGGGCATATACCCTGAGAAAACCAAAATTCAAAAAGACACATGCACCCCAATGTGCATTGCAGCACTATTTACAATAGCCAGGTCATGGAAGCAACCTAAATGCCCATCGACAGACGAATGGGTAAAGAAGATGTGGTACATATATACAATGGAATATTACTCAGCCATAAAAAGAAATTAAATTGGGTCATTTGTAGAGACGTGGATGGATCTAGAGACTGTCATACAGAATGAAGTAAGTCAGAATGAGAAAAACAAGTATATATTAACGCATATATGTGGAACCTAGAAAAATGATACAGATGAAGCAGTTTTGCAGGGCAGAAATTGAGGCATAGATGTAGAGAACAAACGTATGGACACCAAGGGGGGAAAGTGGTGGGTAGGGGGGGTGTAGTGGTGTGATGAATTGGGAGATTGGGATTTACATATATACACTAATATGTATAAAATGGATAACTAATAAAAAGAAAGGAAATGAAAGATCCAACGTCTCCATTTTATGAATAAACTTTATAAGAAATAATAAAAATTAATAAATAAATAGCAGGAATATTCCAGACTAGATTTAAAAATAAAGTCCCATACATAAATTGTCTACAAGAAAACTATAAGAAAGTAGGAATGCTATGTTAAAATAAGAAAAAAAGAGGACAAAGTAAATTATAAGGGATAAAGGAGAATATATCATAATTATAAAAGCCTTCAAGGCATAACAGTCCAAAGTCTGCATGTGCTCAATAACAGAACTTCAAAAGGGATGAAACAAAATTTCACAGAATGAAAAGGAGAAATATACAAATCCACAGTTAATTGATAGACTAGCAATTGATAAAACAATTTAAAAATGTATGAGTATAAGATTGCCAACAAACACATGAAAGGATGCTCAACATCACTAATCATTAGAGAAATGCAAATCAAAACTACAATGAAGTATCACCTCACACCAGTCAGAATGGCCATCATCAAAAAATCTACAAACAATAAATGCTGGAGAGGGTGTGGGGAAAAGGGAACCCTCTTGCACTGTTGGTGGGAATGTATATTGATACAGCCGCTATGGAAAACAGTATGGAGGTTCCTTAAAAAACTAAAAATAAAACTACCATACGACCCAGCAATCCCAGTACTGGGCATATACCCTGAGAAAACCATAATTCAAAAAGAGTTATGTACCACAATGTTCATCGCAGCTCTATTTACAATAGCCAGGACATGGAAGCAACCTAAGTGTCCACTGGTAGATGAATGGATAAAGAAGATGTGGCACATATATGCTATGGAATATTACTCAGCCATAAAAAGAAATGAAATTGAGTTATTTGTAGTGAGGTGGATGGACCTAGAGACTGTCATACAGAGTGAAATAATTCAGAAAGAGAAAAACAAAATACCGTATGCTAACACATATATATGGAATCTAAAAAAAAAAAAAGGTTCTGAAGAACCTAGGGGCAGGACAGTAATAGACACACAGATGTAGAGAATGGACTTGAGGACACAGGGAGGGGGAAGGGTAAGCTGGGATGAAGTGAGAGAGTGGCATGGGCATATATACACTACCAAATGTAAAGTAGATAGCTAGTGAGAAGCAGCCACATAGCACAGGGAGATCAGCTCTGTGCTTTGTGACCACCTAGAGGGGTGTGATAGGGAGGGTGGGAGGGAGACTCAAGAGGGAGGAGATATGGTGATATATGTATATGTATAGCTGATTCACTTTGTTATAAAGCAGAAACTAACACACCATTGAAAAGTAGTTATACTCCAATAAAGATGTTAAAAAAATGAGTATATAGAAAACTTGAAGAATAAAGCAAATAACTTGTCCTAATTTATATTAATAGGACACTCCATCCAACAACACTAGAATATATATTCTATACCATACACTAGACCAGAGAACAAGCCTCACTGGAATCTACCCACAATATATCTAAATAAAAACCAATAACAGAAAGATATCTGAGATTTCTCCAAATATTTAGAAGTTAAACACACTTATAAATAAACCATAGGTCCAAAATGTAATCATAAGGGAAGTTAAAAAATATCTTGGACTGAATTAGAAATGAAAACACAACATATCAGAATGTGCAGGCTTAAACACTACTTTGAGGGAAATGTATAGCTTTAAATGCTTATGTAGGGTAAAATCTTAAATAAGCTTCCACCTTAAGAAATAAGAAAAAAGTTAAACCTAAAACAAATAAATGGATGAAAGGCATAAATAAAAGATAAGAAATCACTGAAATAGAAAACAGACAAAAAATAGAAATGTAAAAGAAACCAAAAGTTGCTTTTTTGACAAATGTCCTTGCTCAAGGATATAGAGACAATTCAGGAGGATATTAGCTACTACATGGAGAAAGAAAATGAAAGGCATCACATGTGGAATTATAGCTGCAGAAAAAGAAGACAAATTGGGAAAAGCAGTTTTTGAAAACATTGTGCCAAGAATTTTCCAAAACTGTTAAAAGATATAAAGCCACAGATTCAAAAAGTTTTAAAAAACACAAGCAGGAGAAATAAAAATAAGTCAATACCTAGCCACATTACAATAGCACTGCTGGATACCATGTTAAGATAAAATGAAGACATTTTCAGATAAATAGAAACTGGGAAAATTTGTCACCATTGTACCTACATTAAAAGAAATACTACAATGGAGAAAAGACAGTCTCTTCAATATGTGGTGCTGGGAAAACTGGACAGCTACATATAAAAGAATGAAATTAGAACACTCCCTAACATTATACACAAAAATAAACTCAAAATGGATTAGAGACCTAAATGTAAGGCTGGACACTTTAAAACTCTCAGAGATGGGACGAAGTGAGAGAGTGGCATGGACATATATACACTACCAAATGTTAAATACATAGCTAGTGGGAAGCAGCCACATAGCACAGGGAGATCAGCTCAGTGCTTTGTGACCACCTAAAGGGGTGGGATAGGGAGGATGGGAGGGAGATGCAAGAGGGAGGAGATATGGGGATATATGTATATGTATAGCTGATTCACTTTGTTATAAAGCAGAAACTAACACACCATTGTAAAGCAATTATACTCCAGTAAAGTTGTTAAAAAAAAAAGATCTGTTTTGATCCACCTCTTAGAGTAATGAAAATAAAAACAAAAATAAACAAATGGGATCTAATTAAATTTAAAAGCTTTTGCACAGCAAAGGAAACCATAAACAAAACAAAAAGACAACCCTCAGAATGGGAGAAAATATTTGCAAATGAGGTAACTGACAAGGGATTACTCTCCCAACTATACAAACAGCTCATGCAGCTCAATATCAAAAAAACAAATAACCCAATCAAAAAATGGGCAAAAGATCTAAATAGACATTTCTCCAGAGGAGACATACAGATGGCCAAAAAGCACATGAAAAGATGTTCAACATCACTAATTATTAGAGAAATGCAAATCAAAACTACAATGAGGTATCACCTCACACTGGGGAGAATGTCCATCATCAAAAAATCTACACACAATAAATGCTGGAGAGGGTGTGGAGAAAAGGGAACCCTCTTACACTGTTGGTGGGAACGTAAATTGATATAGCCACTGTGGAGAACAGTATGGAGGTTCCTTAAAAATCTAAAAATAGAACTACCATATGAACCAGCAATCCAACTCCTGGGCATATACCTGGACGAAACCATAATTCAAAAGGATACATGCACCCCAGGGTTCATTGCAGCACTATTTACAATAGCTAGGACATGGAAGCAACCTAAAAGTCCACTGATATAGGAATGGATAAAGAAGACATGGTACCTATATACAATGGGATATTACTCAGCCATAAAAAAGAACAAAATAATGCCATTTGCAGCAACATGGATGGACCTAGAGATTATCATACTGAGTGAAGTAAGTCAGACACAGAAAGACAAATATATGATATCACTAATATGTGAAATCTGAAAAAAAGGGGTACAAATGAACTTATTTACAAAACAGAAGTAGAGTCACAGATGTAGAAGACAAACTTATGGTTAACAGGGGGTAAAAGGAGGGAGGGATGAATTGGGAGATTGGGATTGACATAAACACACTACTATATATAAAACAGTTAACTAATAAGAACCTGCTGTATAGCACAGGGAACCCTACTCAATACTCTGTAATGGCCTATATGGGAAAAGAATCTTAAAAAAAAATAGGGTGGATACATGTATATGTATAACTGAGTATAACTGGTTCACTTTGCTGTACACCTGAAACTAACACAACATTCTAAATCAACTATACTCCAATAAAAAATTTTAAAAATGAAAAGAAATACTAAAGAGGTTCTTTAGGCACAAGATAAATATAACCATAAAAAAGTGCAAAAATGCACAAAGGATTAAATTGCAAAAAAGATGATAAAAATGTGGTCTTTTTAAAACATTGTATACAACAAATATATATATGTATAATACATTAAAATGATAGCACACATGGTGGAGAGTATTAAGTAAACATTCTAAGAACTTGTTCTAAGTACTTTTTTATTTCCAGAAGGTAGAGAACTACTAATTTATAATCAAAATGCATGTTAGTAATGTCTATAGTAACTTCTTAAATAGATGCTTAAAAATTTGTAACTAACAAGCTAATAGAAGGGAAAATTGAATAATAAAAAATTCTTAGCTCAAAATAAAACAAGAAAGGAGAAAAAATAGCAACAACAAAGTGGATAAACACAAAGCAAATAGATGATAGATTTATATTCAGATATATTAATAGTCTCATTAAATATAAACAGATTTAATTGAAAGAGAAATGTCACTATAAGAAATAAAAATGCTACAATATGTAGTTCTTAAAAGACACACCATAAATAAAAGAACAAAAAAGGCAGAAGGCACATATTAAAAATCCATTGTAATTACTTCAGTAAAAAGATAGTGGACTTCAAGGCAATAAAATGTTCCTAAAGATGAAGATTTCATAATGATTAAACGATCTACTCAGAAAATAAAACATTTCTAAATATATGTACAGATAATAATATAGCATTAATATAGACAAAGCAAAAACCGAAAAGATTATAAGGCAAACTAGAATACTTCAGAAGCATATTTGGAGATTAAACCCACTTCTCTAACTGATAAAATAAAGAGACAAGAAATTAACATAACAGTAGAAGATAGGAAAACCACAATTAACAACTTTTATCTAATTGATCTATTTAGAATACTGAATCCCTGACAACAAAATATACATATTTCAATAAAGCAGTCTCAATACATTTCAGAGAACTGAACTCAGAGTATGTTCTCTGACAATGGTGAAATCAAGGTTGAATTTATTAACAAAAAATATAACAAGAAAATACCCAGATGTTTGAAAATTAACCATTATGCCTCTAAACTCTCCAAAAGTCAGAGAAAATATGAAGGGAATGTTGTGAATTGAACAATAATGAGAATAATATATTAAAACCTATTGGATGGGAAAATTCCCTGGTGGTCTAGTGGTTAGGGCTCCATGCTTTCACTGTGAGGGCCTGGGTTCAATCCCTCGTCGGGGAACTAAGATCTGGCAAGCCCCACGGAAAAAAAAAAAAAAAAAAAAAAAACCTATGGGACACAGCTAAAACCCTGCGTAGAGGGAAATACATAGCTATAAAATGTATATATACAAAAAAGTCTGAAAATCAATAATCTTAGTATCCATCTCAAGAGATTGAAAAATAACAAGAACTAAATCCAGAGAAAGTAGAAATAAAGAAATAATTACAGTATGAACCAAAATTGATAATGTAATAAACAAATGCAAAATTGAAAATTCAGCACAGCCAGGAGCTGGCCCCTTGGAAAGAATAATAGGACTTACAACCTTCAAAGATTGGTCAAGGAAAAAAAAAAAATATATATATAATGTACCCATACTAGGATTAAAAAAAGGCACATAATCAGAGATCCTGATAATACAAACAATTATCAATCTTAATCATATGAACATTATGCCAATAAAATTGAACAGGTATACGAAATTGAAATTCCTGGAAAACTTCACCTTGTCAAACTGGATACAAAAAATAATATAATTATGTATACTAGTATTATATCTATTTAATAAACTGAACGTGTTATTTAAAACCCTCCCATAAAGAAAAGTCTAGGCTTAGATAACCTTAACCTTAAAGAAAGACATAACAACAATCTTACACAAACTTTTCCAAGGGAAAAAAGATGGAACACTTTTTTATCTCATAGATATGTATTTTAGGAGACTAGCATAAACTTTATACTCAAACCTAACAAGGGCTTTACAAGAAAGGGAAATTACAAAGCCATCTTTTATGGACATAGAGAAAAAATTCTTAAACTTAGTGTAAGCATATAAAATCCACCAGCACATGAAAATTGTAATACACAACAAAAAAGTTAATTTATTTTAGCAGTCTTGTTCAGTATTAAAAATATTGATCAGTGTATTTCACTCCATTAACCATATAAAGGAGAAAAATCATATGATCATTCAAAAGGTGCAGAAAAGCATTTGATAAAATTCCATACTGGTTAATGATAAAAGATCTTAGCAATCTCAGAACAGAAAAGTACTTTCTTAATCTCACAAAGGCTTCAACAAAACTTAAATTATTGGGAATAATAAATTGTATACTAACTAAGCTTCAACATAATGCTAGGTCTAGAAGATCTACTTCTAACTATATATACTTTCACAGTGCATAGATAAGTGTACCATAGCATGTAAAAATAAAAAGACATTTTTTTTTTAAATTTTTTTGACCCTTAATCTCTTTCTCTTGACTTTTTTTTTTTTTTTTTTTTTTTCGTCCATCTATTTATTCTTGGCTGTGTTGGGTCCTCGCTCTTCTGTGCGAGGGCTTTCTCCAGTTGCGGCGAGCGGGAGCCACTCCTCATTGCGGTGCGCAGGCCTCTCACCATCGCGGCCTCTCCCGTTGCGGAGCACAGGCTCCATACGCGCAGGCTCAGTAGCTATGGCTCATGGGCCTAGTTGCTCCGCGGCATGTGGGATCTTCCCAGACCAGGGCTCGAACCCGTCTCCCCTGCATCAGCAGGCAGACTCTCAACCACTTCGCCACCGGGGAAGCCCAAAAAGACATTATTGATGATAGTTTCTAACTGGAAACAAAGCAAATATCTATCTTCTGTAGAATAGACAATAAATTGTGATGTGTAAATAAAATATTTAATTAAATATTTTAAGATAAATATTAATAAGATAAAATGAGCAAACTACTGCTACATGTGAAATTGTGGATGAACCTCACAAACATAATGCTGAACAAAAGAAGCCAGGCACAAAGCAATTCTATTTGTATAACATTCAAAAACAGGGGAACTATCTTTCGTGGTGGAAGTCAGAATAATAGGTCCATTTGCAGACAGCAATGACGAGGAAGTAGCAGAGGGTGACTTCATGCCTCCTGGCAATTTTTATTTCTTGATCCATGGAGTGAATGGACGCATGGGTATATTTACTTTGAAATAGTTAACCAAAGTGTATTCGTATGATTTTTGCACTTCCCTGAATGTATATTTGCTATGGACTGAATTGTGTTCCTTCAAAATTCTTATGTCGGGACCCTAACATAACCCTAACCCTCAATGTGATCATATTTGGAGGTGGGGTTTTAGGGAGATAATTGGGTTTAATTGAGGTGAGGGTGGGGGCCTCAAGATGGGATTAGTACCCTCATAAGAAGAGACACCAGAGAGCTTGCTGTCTCTCTTTGCCATGTGAGGACGCAACAAGAAAGTGGGCATCTGCAATCCAGGAAGAGAACCTTCTGTAGAACCGGAACACACTGATACCCTCATCTCAGAATTCCAGCCTCTAAAACTATGAGAAAATAAATGTCTGTTGTTTAAGCCACCCAGTCTATGGTATTTTGTTATGGTAGCCTGAGCTAACTAAGACATATTTTACTTCTATAAAAAGTTTACTTAAAAAGAAAGCAGAAAAACATATTTTGACAAGTTTTAGGAGTGGTAGAAAGGTACAGATATTGGCAAGGAGCAGAGATATCATAAAAGCAGTAATTCTTTGGCTAGTTCTTGAAGAAGGAGTACAAAAAGTATGCAGTGGAGAGTGAGCTTAAGGTACTTTAGAAATCAGTGCTGGAATAGGGCTAGGGATGCCAGCTTAAAAATTTAGATTTTACATGCATGAAAATATAAAATTATTATAGATAATTATGTCTGAGTAGGAGTAGTCCATGAAGAAAGGGATGGAAACACACTGGAAACAAGGACTTCTTATGGAACACTGCTATAATAGTTCAAACACCAATAGCTTTGGAATGTTGATTATGTTGAGTTTACTCTGTGTAAATAATTATTGATTTATGTTCTGTGCAGATCTTTGGTGTTTGTTTTTAGAAATAACTTTTTACCCTTGCTCTATGTTCTTTTTAATGATCCAAAAGTACTTTATAATGATGTTATCTCCTTGATATAATGGCCATTTCTTTGAGAATTATGAAAAATTTTAAATGCCCACAAGGACATAGTTAATGTCTAAGATCTTAGGACCCTACCTGCGAATACCACTGATAGTAGCAACTAGGTCATTTTTGAAGTAGCCATTTATCTGGAAGATTTAGTCACTATGTTTATTGCCATTGCCCCTCGTGTGTGTGGAAGCAGACAACAGAGGAAACATTAGAGCCATGAGCTATAAAAAGATAGATTTATCCTAGAGCAGATAAATTTAGGGGCACCAAGGAGTCCTATAAAAGTTCTATCAAAGTTGCCTGGAGATAGAGCTGTATTGGTAGACTGTTGACTTGATATGGCTAAGTAGAGGTACATTGACTTCTGAAAGTATTTCTGATGTTTTTAAAGTGGTGATGGTCTTGGGTGGCAAGATGCCAACAGACAAAGTAAGGTGATATAGGATTTATTTAATGACAAGACTATGAAAACTTATAGGTATGAAGAATGCCTGAAAACAGGAGAAAGATAGCAATGTCCTAGTGGGAAGTGTTGCCTTCCTGACTCTCAAGTTGCTTACACAAAAGTACTCAACAACCAATGCATCTACCTTTTCAGAATAAGGACCCATCACATCCTTTAAGGAACCAACTCTGAGTCTTTCTAAGCTCAGGTAGAGAGTTGAAACAAATCTTTCTGATCATGTATAACAAATGTCTCAGCATACTCCTGAGGAAATTCTGTAGGATGACTTGAATCAGAGGTCAGTTTGAGGCACTTAATAGATCTGCCCATCCTAAGTAGAATTTGGCTTCAGACCTGAAGTCCTGTCCCCAGTGCAATCATGATTTATGCACAACATGTCAATACACCCTTGACCAGCTAACTAAATCCTTCCCATTATGGTAGATTCTCCTACCTGTCCAGCCAGGAGACTGGCTGTCACAGAGAAGACATTCAGTGAAGATTTGTTAAATAATCAAACAAGTTTGGTAGAAGGATCATGGAATATGTCTTCCTAGGAAGGAAACTGAAGGCTTTGAAGACACAGTTGATGTTTCCATGTCTTCTTCCAGTGTAAAGCCATTTTTTTGGATAGGTAAAAGGAATGTACCATCAAGAAAGAAAAATCTTAACTATTTTTGTGGCCAATGGCTGACATTTTCAGACAAATTGCCACCTGATTGGTGATAGAGTTCTTCTTAGAACATAAGGAAGAGTATATTTTGCAATAGACTCAGTGATCTGATTTTTAAAAGTTAAAATAACTTTTGAGAAAGGTAAATAATTCCAATCAATATTTTAAAAACTAGATACTACTCCGTTTAATAAGTATAACAATATACATAATAATGAAATGAAATCATAGAAGCAAGCATGAACAATTTGTATGGCCTAGTAAAAAATATGAAGCTGTGTCAAGAAAGTGGCCAGTAATTCTAAGGAAGAAACAACAAAGGAAAGGATCAGGGCACAGAATAATGGATAATTTTACAAATATTTATACATATGTAATCACATATATACACATACAAATTGCACATATGCACATATGCATATGTCATAATCAACCATATTTTTATATATAATGCTAAAATAACTAAAGTGATGTTGTTGGTATCACCAAAATTGATTGGATTAGACTTATGAGTGAATGGATGACTAAACCTTGTTTACAAGATACATGTAATTTGTAGCATTTGGCATTGAGAAAATATGTTTGTATATGTGTGTGTGAATCCACAGCCCAGCCAAAAGGAAGGTGTGTCTTAAACTTTCCTATCATCAGTAATAGGACTGGTCCATTGGCAGAGTCAGTGATGAAGAATGGCCCTGTTGTTATATACCAGTAATCTAAAATACATTTGATGTGTTTTTACTCTCATAGTTTCTCCTAAGAGTGAGAAAGCAGTGTGATAAATTCTACTGTTTTTGTATAAGAACTTTTACATAAAGTAGAAGTCATGTCAACCTTGAGAAAAAATCATATTTTTATTTTAGAATTTTAAATAGTGATGTGATTGCATAGCCAAATATGATAACCTTATAATTCCAGTTAGTAAAGTTCAGAAAGTTCCGAGAAATATAATATACAATTCTATGTTCAGGCGCTCTAAATATGAATACAGTTAAAAAATGATGATGCGTTAAAAAAAGGAATTTTGATTTATAATTTAAAATAGCTATAGTGACAAAGGCAAGAGGCATGGGATGTTACCAGTGTGTTTGTAACGCCACGTGTTATCCACACCCAGAAATCATATAAACATAAGAAGTAGAGGAAGGAGTCTGGAAACAAGGAGGAGTTCAAATAAGTAACAAATTTGTGACAGCAATGCTGAAACTAGTGCCCCAAATCTTAATCTTCACAGAAGAGTGATCAGGAAAAAAGAGCCCTAAGGAGCAAAATTTAGGACAAGAAAAGGAATAAGTCCTCTGCCTTTGGGAAAATGTATTGTTACGATAAAAAGAAGGAAAAAAAAACAAAATTACTTAATTCTTTGTTGCTTTATGGTGCTTTTTCAAAGAAAAAGTTCTTCTTTCTACAGAATAAAATGTAGTTCACATATGTTTAAGAACTAAATGAAGAGGGCCACTCAAATAGGAGGAAGGCTAGATATGAAGAATGATAGAATTGAAGGTGCTTAAATTTAAAAAAAGTAAAATTTGAAAATGGCGTTGTAGTTATTTTCAAAATTTTGAAAATCAGGCATGGGAAAATATTATAATAATAATAATCATAGTCTATTTACACTATATAATATATATACTATATAATAGACTATACTCCATATAATAGACTCCAAACTATGCAGATTTTTGGCTGTATAAAAGGCAGTGAATATTAACGTTGAAAAGAATTTGCAGCTGAACAAGTAAGACCTCCTTCACCAAAAATCTTTCAGTAGACTACTCAACAGGCAGAAAAAGATCCTTTGGAAGATAGGATGCCTGTTAAGATCCCTTTCATTTCACCTGTTTGAGGATATTGTAAGGTTAGACGATATCACAGTGACAAGTCAGTCTGTGAAACAGAGCTAGAGAAAATGGTTTCATTAATGGGGACTCAGAGGTCAAACGCATGAAACTGAATGAGGGTCTAGAAAACCAGTCTTAGCCTCCAGTTTTCAGAATTGAGTAACACAGATATGGACACACAATGGAAAAACCAACAGTGAGCAGAAGTCCAAGTGGCTTCAAGAACTCTTGCTGACTTGGAACATTCAGGAGTGGAATCCTACCTTCCTTCACAGAGAGGATGGAGCATTAGTATTAATGCTATTTGGGAAAGAAGTATGAAATGGACTGAAATATTTTACTTGGTCTAGGGACTGAAGCAAGCATTAGAAACTTGACGTTCTTACATTTTCGAAGACAGATTTAATGAAAATTATATACAAGAAATTTTCAATTTACAAGGAATAAAATGAGAGCTGATCAAGTAAATGTTTTGACATACACCTTTTGCAAGCTACTTATGCTGTGCTAATGCCTAAAGAAACTGGTTTTTTCATATATACTCCAATAGCTAACCTTTATTGAGCATTTGTGTATACTAAGAGATTTACATGTATCATCTCAGTTTATCTTTTTTATTAACTTTATGAAACAGAAATGATTATTATAATAATTTGACAAATAAGGGAACTGAGACTTAAAGTGGTTAAGTAATTTGTACAACCAGTAACCAGTAATCTGTAGGTGATAGTGATGTATTACTGATGTTGTTGAATATCAAACTACTCTGAATTGTAGCTCTGGAAAACAAAGAAATAAAACCAACTCAAGATGGCCTGTGTGCCTTTTAGAAGGTTGGCAGTAAATGTGGCACCAAACTCTGGATCCAATCAAATGTTTGGTACTGTCCAACCTTCCATATGGTTGGGGGGTCTGGATCTGTCACAGATGTCGCAGGCAGCTTCCCGCATCACCTGCAAGACATATGTGACAAAAATGGGAAAGCAAGATTACTAAAAGTATGCCCCCAGCTGGGCCTGTAGCTGTGAAGCAAAGATCAGCACAGCAGCAAGTTGGGAACTGGGCAAACATGGGGGATGGTTCACTTTAAGGTCCTGAGTCAGCTGTTCAACCGTGAACTGAAATAAGGGCATTACAAGTAGGCAGGGCTGGCAAAAGAAAAGCTCCCAGAACACACTGAATCACAACTTCTAACAATGTGGCATGGCTGTGCAAACAACATCAGACAGGCCAAACTTAAATGCAAAAAATCAAAGACTGAGTGACTCATTTTGGGCAAATGTGTCTGGCAGCCTAGAAGGAGGAAAGGCAGGGCTGCAAGTACAATATGCTCTACAGACAGAGGAGAGAGTCCCAGCCCAAAGACAGTTTCCATGTGTACAAAGTGTGGAAAATCTGAGACATGCACTGGGCTCTTCAGCCACATTCTCACCCTTGGAAAGCAATCAGCCAGCAGAAAAATCTCCAATTTAAATGACAGCAAAATGTATGCTTGGAATTATCTGACCAAATTAGCAACTGAGATATTCTAGGGACTTAATTTGCACATTGAGTTTTAATAGTATTATATTTGTATAGCAGATTATATAACCAAAAATGTTAATGGGAAAATGATTTTATTTGACTGGGAAATTGGCACTCCAGCTAATTGTCTGAAAAGGAGCCAATTTTAAAATTCAGATGCTGTTTGAATGAATTGGTATTGGCTGAATTAGGATTTATTGTGTAAAATACCCAGTTTTTAAAAATAGCCTAAAGAAAGAAAAGAGGGCTCAATGAACTAAGTTTGTGTACTTCACCGTGTTCTGGGATGGATTTCAGGATGTAACAAATAATGCCATCAGAGAAGAATATTATGGTGCGGGTAGGGGTGGAAGATGAATAAATGGTCTGAAATGGACATGCGATATGAATGTGTATGTGGTCAGAGTAAATTGAAGAATGGCTTGTCATCCGTTGGCCATTAGCCAGATAGCAAATCTCTACAAATATATTTGGTTACCTTTTTATAAGTGACTTCCAGCTTTATGTGCTTATTTCATGTAGATTAGGATTAAGTGCCACACATATTTAGGAATGGCCATGTTTTTGGTATGGTATTTAGAGTACTTGAAACATTAAGAAGATTCAAAGTTTGCAATTAATGCTGGTGATGACTTTTCTTATCATGAAATTTATTAGCTGTAGCTGGCCAAAACTAAATAGGAAATAAGACGGAGTGGCAGTTAATTTTATAGGAGAAAGCTTTGCTAATAATAAACTTTTTATTGTTTTTAGAATATCCCCATTCTTAGCCAATTGTAATGATCTTATTATGCTTGCTTAACCCTACCCCCTTTTCCTGAAGAAGCACAGACTTTGTAAGTAACAGTTGAAATTGCCCTCTTTATTTATGAGTGTACAGCCTCTTCTTATTACATGCCTTCAGGATATGGAAAGCACAAGATTTCCCTAGAAAGCCAGGCCTTTTCTTCTCCACCCCACCCCCTACCAGCCCTACTTCTTAAGACAACATCTTCAAGTTGCCATAGACCAACTGTGAGTGTTAAATGAATATCTTTGACAGGAGCTAAGTCTTTTGGGCATTGAAATAAGGTTTTCCTCCTTTTTGGCATGTGAAGATTGAGAGTGTTCTTTGACACCAGTAGCAGAGGATGTGAGCAAAGCAACTTTCAGAGCATCAGAAGTGTCAGCAGAAGAAAAAATCAGTGCAAGTAGAAAGCACCAAGGTAATTTTCCCACCTATAGTATTCCATGAAGTCAGTCAGCTCATTGCCACTCTTGGCCGATGGAGCCTCCTTCTCTGTTGTTAAATGCCACATAAACTATCTGTCAGCCTCTAGGGCTGTTCAGTTCTCTTATACAGAAACACAAAGGTGGAAACAAAAGCAGCAATGTATTGAACTCAAGTAAGATTTTTAAAAAATAACATTTCATACTTCATTCATAAGTATATATTTTGCGGGAATTTTCCGCAAATATCGTAGCCAGAATTCCTACTATGTTTATTGAATTTCTTCAAGAGATGAAACAATCCATTTCTATATGGAGAAGAATTTTCTCCTATTTTTATGTTGTTTTTATTTTAGATTTGGAACTGAAAAATACGGTTGTATTTCTGTACTTTTGAATGTATTAAACATTTCATTGCTAATGCTAAAATTTCTTAACGTTTTTATTAATGTATATAATATACATAAATGAAAGTATACTTATCATAAGTGTAGAGCTGGTGAATTATTTCCAACTGCACACATCCATGTAGCCAGTACCCAGGTAAAACAACAGAAATTTACTCATACTAAGTTTTTCAATAGCTGCATTTTCCAAATGCTTTCCTTTCAGTGGCTTTTCAAATCTTGAAAAAAAAAAAAAACCCAAAAAAACGCCGTCTCCTTAGAATGGCAACCCCTGTACTCAAACATCTATTTTTCTCAATATATTCCCTAATAGCATCATCAAATAATTTTTATTAATGTTTAACTCATTGCACATAGCCACCTGTATAACTATAGGAAAGGACATAAATTAGCATTGCAGAGTATGAACATTTGCTACATGGCAAAACTGTTCTTTTTGGCAACCATTTTGCATTTTTAAAGCCACAAGCACCCTGCTTACCAGAACTCCAAACACAGAAACAGCAAAATGGGGAGAAGGTGCTAAATGAAGAAGGGCTGAGGGGTTAAAATCATAGCTGGATGATTTCACCACTGTTGCCCCATATTCATACTCTCGGCAAATGAATGAGGGGAGCCCCATGTGGGATTACAAACTTGCTGGGAATGGCTGAGAAACCTTCTGCCCTGCTGGAGTTTTTAAGTAGTTTCTAAGAACTGATTTCTGCACAAGTGAAATTGATTGGATTGCTTTATTTTTCTTCCGGCAAGAAATGTTTTCATCTCTGCATATCCCTCTCCCTGTTCTCTTTGGTTGGCTTGATGATAAAACCTTCTGCAAGACCCAAACACAAGTTACCTCTTCTGCGAAGGCTTCCTGATTACCCTGCCTTGGCCCCTGCCCCTTCTTGGATTATGTGGCATTGTCTTCCCCAACAACTTGTACAGTACCTCAGAGCCATAGTAAACGCTCTTAGTCTCTGCCACTCACTCATTCACTAGGTTGTGAGCTTCGAGAGGGCACAGACTATGTCTTCCAATTTTGTACGTTGCTGTCCCAGGTTGCTTTACTTATACCCCTTCTGCTTCTAATCTGAATGTAAGCGGAAGCTCAGTTCCAGGAGTGAGAGGCCATAGGCAGACTTATGGGTGCAGGTGAGACTACCACAGATCATCATCATCTAGAGTTCTCTACTATTACCAGAGTTGTTTCTTTAGACTGACCTGCTACTGTTTAGCCAGCAACCCACTACCAAACTCCAGATGAGCAACCACCCACCCACTGTCTTGTTAAGCATCATAATGAATGAAGAGAGACAGAATGTGCCATTAAACTGGCTTCCAAAAAAAACTTGTATTCTAGAAAAATAACTGTCTGGATCTTGAAAGGAAAGAGTAAAATAAAAGTCCATTCTCCTTAATCATTTTTAATTGACAAACACTTCTTTTTCTTCCTTTTTTAAAATAAAAAGTAAGCAACGAGAATAATACAAACTATAACCCTATTAAAATCATCAAAAGAAAAGGTAAAGGAAGGAAGTGGCTGAAATCCATTGCTCTTCCTTGGAGTGTTAGGTGGCCTCCATCTTTTTCTCCCTTCTTGAGGTCAATCAGAGATGCTTTTCCCTTTTCTTTATCTTTTAAAATTTTATTTTCCAGAGGAGGGACAGTCATATGTGATTATAATAGTGTTTCCCTGAAAAGTATATTACAATTTTATTGGTAAATCATATATGTTTTACTGTTTGGGAATACTGTAAATTTATTTGGCATTTTGAATATATTCAAATATATAGATATATTTAGACACTGAAAGCACTGACTTGTCAATACTAGAAATATTGTGTAGAAGGAAGACCAAGGTTTAATTCTGACTTCCACTTAAAGTGTATTTGCTCTTGGGCAAGTTATTTAACCCTTCATCTATATAACTGAGATAATAAAATACATCTCCCAGGTTGTTGTTTGAATTAAATGTGTCAGTATATGTAAAGCTCTTATAAAAATGCATGGCACATGGTAAATGTTTCATAAATATTAGCCATTATGTAATAATAACTATCATTATATATAATATGCTAGCACTAATAATAAATAATTAAAAACAAAAGGGACGAGATATCAAAATAAAACATTTGAGTGTTATGAATAAGAATGGATCTGCCTGTGGTTAACAGCTAGGTCTTTCAAGTTCTTGAATAATATTAAACAAAAAAAGGTTTTCTTTGTTCAAGAATCATAAACAGCAACTGTCAGTGAGAGCAGAATTCCTGTATTGTTCTTTGTTATTCTCCTTTCATATAGCCAGGTATGTTTAATAGCTATTCAGATATTAAGTGTATAAATATTGTATTAAATAACTATTATTTAAGTGGACTATATAAAAGAGTATTATTCAATGATATTTTGTGTCCATTGGTAAAATATTTTTGTATAATAATTAATGAAAGTTCTATACATTGGTAAATTTTAGAATTCAACTTTGTAATGCAGTGATAATAGTGCTAGCATAATCAAGATCGTGTCTCAAAAAAAAGAAGCTTAAGTAATATATTGTTCTCCGATTATTTTGTGACCTTAAAAATAATTTTGACAGCATTGGTGGTTTGGAGTTTTTGGCTACCATGTCTTGCCCATTTCTTTTTGTTTTTTCGTCCTGAAATGCCTTTCTTCAAAGCTTTCAGATATAATAATCTGCTTTCCAAATAGAGATGTGAGGATCTTCTATCAGAATAATCCTGTGTGATCTTATCCAGAGAGTGAGTTTCTGGTTACAAGAAGTAGATGTCTCATTTACACTGCACCATACGAAATGTAGTAGCACCAAAATACTTTGATGAAACCTACAGATAAACCTTATTCAAAGGTGAATAACACAGTTAGTAATTATACGTTGGTTTATAATGATATATAATGAATATCCAAGAAGCATCAGTTCCTAGGATAGAAATAATGGCATTAAGCAGAGTTAGTTCTCATTTCGTAGGTTTAAAAACAGACACTGTGATTAAAATTATCTGAGATTAAAAACAAATTTAAATATACTTTCCTAGAATATTTATCTTCATAGATTTTTCTAGAACGTGCACGCAATACCGGTTTTCACCTCGTGTAATTTTCATCTCATGAAAGTTTTACGTTAAGAGCATTTGAAAGCAAACAGTAATTATTATTGACCTTTTTATAATGGTCAGAATCTGGAGGTAATAAACCATGTTTAAATCTTTATAGGAGCTGAAGTAACTAAGGAGAATCATCTTAATTAGGATACGTTCATTGTGTAGTTATGTATGTTGATTTTTAAAGTATTTATTTTGCCAAAAGAAAGGGAGAGAAAAAGAGAGATATGTGCAAGCAGACAGAAGCAACAAAGCAACGTGTTTACATAACTAAAAATCTTTTAAATAAATTTGCTCCCAATAGGAGCCTAAACAGATATCTGTAAAAGGTGAAATCAAATTGAGCCTGTTTAAGGTGGGGAGTGGGTATCACTGGAAGTGGGACTAGATCATTATTGTTGATGACAAGTTACTGTTATTTTGACTGAGAATATCATTATGTAATATATTACTTAAATTGTTGACCTTTTTATTTAACTTACATCAGTTTCAAACTTGGGTGTTGTTATGCTTGCTTTTGGTCATTGCTAAAACTCTTACTGTTTTTCTGGGAACCACATCTTCCGTGCTTTTTCTGCCCTCCCTCTTCTGCCTCCCTTTTCCTTGAAGTGTTTCTTTTGTTTGTCTCCATTACACCAGCATGCAAGAACACAGTGTTTCTGCACAGTGGGAGCTGGCAATCTCTGCAGAGGCTTTCCAGCATTGCTTTTTAGACTGAAATCATTACAATCTTCAATAGCTACTTGGATTAAAAAAAAAAAAAGAAACTAGCACATTATTATTCTCAAAACCATCTCAATGTATAAAGAGGCTATTTGCTTGGTCTTCCCACATCTCCCCCTTCTCTCCCTCCTCTGGCAACCCCTGCTCATCCTGCTCCTTGTCTCTCTGGATATGTTTCCTTCATGCTCAAGTTTAGTTTGTATGGACCTGATTCACTAATTCTATTCAAATTGAGTATACAAATGCATTTTTTCCTGTTGGTTCTGAATATTTTTGCACTGCTTATGCAAAAGATGTAGTCAGATATATCTTACATTTACTGATACTTAAATTATTACCTTGGAGAAGGTGAAATATAACAGCACTGACCCAAGATACTGTTTTCAAACCCAAGAAGTTATTAACGTGAATTAATGGGAAAGTTGCTTTCGTAATAACCCTGCAAGTAATTTTTAAGTAGGTGGGAATTCTAGTTTATAGTTATTCATGTATCAAACACTACTGCACTGTTTTTCTCCAGGTCCCAAGTGCCTGAGTGCCTGCTTTTAACCAGTAGTAACATTTGTTTATGTAGATGCCCACGAGTGACCCTAAGTGCACATTGGAAACTCGGGGCCTGAGGAGCTGTTTGCAGTGCCTTCACCCTGTGAAAGGGATTCGCGTATGTGAACACATGATATTTCCAACAGGGGCTTGTATAGTGTCGTCATAGGATTTATTTGTTCTCTTTGGTGAGCATAACTATAAATAATGAAAGGGAATGGCATGAATAAAAGGGAGACTAATTTATGTACTTTATCAAAGCAGCATAAACCAGTTTATATCCTGCACCCCATCCCAGATGAATGCATATTCAAATAAAATCAAAATAATATAATGTTTTTCATTTGTTAGGTAAATGGAAAAACACACTAAAAAAGAAAACGTAACAAACCTGTAGTGATTTATTATTGATGTTTCTTATTCTGATGTATTTTAAAATAAGTACTCAACTACATGAGTTAGGGTGTATGTGTTCTTACTTGAAACTATAGTGCTCCCAGTGTTCCCCAGAGGATGATGTTAGTGACGCTCCTCCGTCCTTCCACCTCTGGTCATTAGGCCTCAAAGACAGCAACCAGTAGAGAGCTGGTGAGTTTTTTTGCTCATGCTATTTCTTACCCCTAGTATGCTTTGATCTTTGCACTCAATTAGAAATAATTGGTGAAAATTATGAGCACCGAAGTCAAAGGATTTCCCTTCTTTTGTTAGATTTTAACTTTACCTCTCAGAGTTTTTGTCCCACAGGAACAAATGTAAGTTTACTTAAAATCAGGTTCTTAGAAGACAGCTCACCAACATTTTTTTTGTTTCAAATTCTGTTTATAACTCAAGGTCTAGACTGAATAACACTTTTTCATGAAGATTTTTTGAGTTATCTTGGACAGGCTTCTGCCTTCTTTGAAATTCTATGGCTCCAGTGTTTGTACGTTTCTCATGGCACATGTTAAACTGCTTCTTGCATCATAAATATTTGTGTAGCATTTCCTCTTTCCTATTGTTTCTAAATTCCTTAAGGAATAACATGATGTGTCCTTTTTCATTTCAAGCTCCTCCAAACTCCTCACTCAGTACTTTACACACTGGTACTTGTTGAACACATGACTAAAAGATAGAAAATGACCATGGTTTAGGATCTCTTCCGTCTGTCACTTAACTTCCTATGTCTGTACATCCATTAGAAAAAACAGCAATTATGGCATTTAGCATAAAAGACTGATATGGAAATAAATCAGCACTTATTATTGTTTTCAGATCCAGAAAAACACATATGTACATTAATATGGAAATATTACAGGTGAAATTTTCTTATTAAAAATATAGTCATGAAAAATTTAGTCATAGCTTGCCTTTCTCATGCTCTGCCAATAGGACTATAATGTGAAATAGAGTGAATAGTTCAACTTCAGTTTCATATGTGCAAATTATAGCTCTTCAAATGCACCAATTGCTCAAAAGGTTATGAATGATGTCATTTGCACCCATATAGCGAAAGGCTCTTGCCTGACTTTTCAGATCTATTTACAGAGATCCAAAATGTTCTGCCTATTTGTTTATCTAAAATATGTTCCTTCGTGAATACCAGAAAGGAATTGCTACTGTAATCCCAGGTATCAATTTGCTTCCTGTAGGATATTGCCTTATGATCCCTGCTCAGTCTCCTTTTATTTTTTTATAATCCCAAACCCTAGAGGCATCATTTCAGCCTAAGTCAGTGATTTAGAGGCTCTCATACTTTTATTTATAAATGTGTATGCCATAAAAACTTACATAGCCCAGCATATAATGAAAACTGGTCACAAAATTTTGCTTCAAAAATCACAAACATGTCCTAGTAAATATAGCTTCTGCCCAGCCGTTTATTTTCTTGGTACTAGAGTAGCTGCCTGCTTGCATATGTCTGCTCTAGGTTCGGATTCATGTTACATGTAGGAATCTGATTTTTGTGAGTCTTGCAACACATTCAGCATATTGGTTAATAGGCTGCCAACTTTCCCAGTTTTCCTTTCCGGGCAAATCCAGGCCAAAAGGAAGACCTAAAAGGGTTGCCGTTGGGCTAGACGTATAATAATATGTGCCATAACCTTGGGTAATGATGGAGGACCTAGTATTAGATTGTGAGGAAGAATGCAATGAACTAACCTTTATTAAGGGTCCAGAACCTCACGAGGTGCTTTACAGGTATTATCTCACTTTCATACCCAGGCAACTGCATGTAGTAGCTAATGAGTCGAATCAAAAATTAAATGCTCATCTGCCTGACTTCTTTGCCTGGTTGGAAGAGCTATCCCTGAAGTCATTTTTGGCCAGCTGCTTCCAGGAAATGGAGAAAGGATTTGGACTATTTAGGGTTAGAGTCTACTCTGCAGATACCACTTCATTTGCAAATGAACAAATGGAGAATGCCAAGTAACAAAAGCAGGACTTAATGGAGGGAGGGGAAGAAGAAGGGAAGAAAGAAAGAAGGGAGGAAAAGGAGGAAGGAAGGAAGAAAGAAGCAAAGAAAAGAGGGAAGGAAAAGGGTGAAAGGGGAATGGGGGAAGGGGAAGGAAAGATAAAGAAGTCTAACAAACTCTTTAAAACGTACTTTTTTGGTTGAGATAGGTTAAATAAGACCTACTGTTTTTGATTTAAATACATTAGTCTCAATTGAAGCACTCACACTGACATAATAAAAGTGTTTTAAGGTAATGAATCATTATTTTAAAGGTCACCAATTAAACTCTTTCCCCTGAATAATTTTCCACCTGCCATTCTGCAGGTGGACAGCCCCACATGTACAGCTTTATCCACTTGGACTGTAGTCTCCGATGGTGCCAAGAACTTAGGTGGGAACAAACATACTTTCAAGACCCTCGATCTGTGGCTAAACCTTGTCACTCAGAGATACTTAGATATGTCTGGCATTAGAAGTAGTTTTCTTTTTCTCAGTTTTCATGTGATTCTAGGATATGTCCCAGAGAAATTGGCAGCAGATGAATGTAAACTGTTTTCTATCCTATGTTGGGGACTTAATTTTGCATTTTATACACATACATGCTTTCAGGGCAATATTTGTCTTATACTATTTATTGCAGTTCAGGTGATTATTCTCCTATGCCGATAAGCAGGACTCAGAGGTGAGCCTGGCAGGGTTTTGTGCCCAGAAGCCTAGAGCAGCCTAGGCCAAGCTGGAACATAGCTGTTGGCCTCAGCGAGGGGAACCCAGCTGAAAGAAATGAAGAGAAAAGAGTTCTACAAGGGGAACCTCAACCAAAAAGCCAGCTTAGGGATGAAGTTAGGGGCTGATCTGAGTTTTGTGGAGTCCAAAGCTTATACAAATATAAGGGGGGGGGGGGGGATCCTCTTGGGGAAAAAAGTAAAAATTGTTACTTTTTTTTTTTTTTTTTTTTGGCCACACTGCATGGCATGTGGGATCTTAGTTCCCTGAACAGGGATTGAACCCGTGCCCCCTGCATTGGAAGTGCGGAGTCTTAACCACTGGACCGCCAGGGAAGTCCCCAAAATTCTTACTTTTCAATGTAAATGAAAAGAAAGACTTTATGGGCAAATTGCTAGCTTCCTATGCAGGGTCATGGAAGGGGCCTGTGCAAATGAGGGACCTTGAAGCTTAAGCTTCCTATAAAATTGCCTCTGAAGCAGAGACAATCTCTAGAGATTAGACATAGGATGGACCTACCTACAAACCAAAGGACTTGCGATCAGGAGCCAGAAGTAGAAGATTCAAAACAGAGCCTGGGGGGAGGCAGATAGTGGAAAGGTAAAATGTCCAATTAGAGAAGGCAATAGCAATCACTATTTATAGTTCGCTCATGGTCTTCTGGGAATGAGGGTGATGGTAGGTGTTTAAGATGTCTTTCTGGGCTGGACAACAGACATGATATGCCCCAGTGTCTTAGGATTAACCAACACAAGAAAATCATGGTTTGAATATATGTTTCATGACTGATCTTTATCACTCAAAGTATGCCTGAAGTCTGAGGTTTGGACAAAAGCAAAAAATAAAAGTCTTGTTACTGCCCCACAGGAGCTTGAAATATGTAGCAACATTGAGGGAAAAAAAATTACTGGTAGTTTTCTAACAGCTTGTACCTTACCCAGTATTAACCCGCTGGGCATATTGGAGCTGTAAGGAATCTGGATGCAATAGTAAGCTGTGGTTGAAAAAACTGCATTGATCAATAGCTTGCATTACTGTAAAAATCCTTCTGGGCTTAAAATTTTATTTTCTTCTTTTATGATAGAAACCCTGAAGAGCAAGAATGAGGGCTAATCAAAGAAATAGTAGAAAACAGCATATGTGTCCCAATACGTGATGGTCTCTATCAAGGACATTATGGGTTCTACACTGAAAGCTATATAGTAGTGGATTTTTTTTTTTTTTTTTTTTTTTTTTTTGTCTTAAGTCTCCACAGTGCTGTTTCAGGGTGCTTTTTAAAAGATTTTTCTAGTAACCAAGTAAGTTCAATGACATAGCTTAAAATAGAAAAATAATGTTTCGTATAGTTTGTATGTGTGAATTAGTATATGTGGGTACCCATATGTATAGTTATATTATTTGTTTTCTTTTAATGTTCCACTAAAAATACTTGGAAATTAATCATCTGATTTTTCTCTTGGAATATAACTATTTCATTATGTATTCTTTATGTCAGTGGCTGGTGTTGCATATGTATCTACTGAAGTTATTTTTTCCTAAAATGTAGATATCACTGGATAAGCATAAAATATAAGGAAGCTAAATAGAGCCATACTTTATGTTTGTTTTTTTTTTTAAGAATAGTTAGGTACGTGAAATACATAAACATAAGATTTATGCTATAATTTTACAATACTGTTTTTTTGAACAATACAATTTATTTGCTTCTTTTTTATTGTCTCCTCTTCAGGAGAAAATAGTTGGTAGGAGTTGACCGGGGTCTTAAAGAATGAGAGGATTAAGGAAGTGAAATCAGGTTATAGGGCATGAGGCTTAACTCATGAAGGGGAGGAGAAGGGATGTAGAGGATGTGAGCCCAGAATCAAGTGTGAACAAGAAACCCACAGCTTCAGTCATCCATAGCATGAACAGATCCCACTGGGAGAGAGGGCTCTCCAGAAAATCTCTTCCTCCTGACACTGAATGGGAGCTCTTGCCTCTGTTTTTTCTTTCTTAGTCAACCTACAGCAGTGACTGCACTCAGAACAATCACTCTAAAATGCAAACCTAAAACCTAATTATTTCATATCCCCTTAAATCCTTTCACTGGCTCCTTTTGATCTGTGGTACATTTTGAGTTTTTTTGAAATAGCCTGACCAGTTTTGAAATGGAGACCATACAGTCTCCAGTCCCAGGTCCCACTAGCATACCTCATGCTTTACCCCCAATCATACTTAAATGGTTGTAATTCCCTGCCTACCCTTCATACCTGTCCTGGTGCTGTTCTCTGTTCCTGGGTGCTTTTTTCGCCTATCTTTTTTCTGGCCAAATAAAACTCATCTTGTAAGATTCAGCTAGAACATCATCTACTCTGGGAAACCTTTCCCGAAAACTTTTAGTCGGAGCACCATACCTAAAACACTATATTCCCACATCACTTGAAATGGCTTAAAAATTAGATTAGATTGTATATTTACTTTTCTTTCTTCCCATGAGACTATCAACCACTTGAGGCAAGAGAATATACTAAGATTCCATGTATGATTCTGACCGGTTCTATTGTTTGTGTACTAAATAGTCTTAACTGAGAATAAGGGTGGCAAATAAATCATGGAGTAAGTTGAACTTCCTGCAAAGGCTTATATACAAACATTTAGGAATATTATCAATATCATAATTGAAATGATCAATTTTCTATAATATGCTTTTATTTATGTTCATAAAGATGCTTGTATTTGTTTGAGGACTTTCTGGACCAAGCAACCACTCTTACATATGAGATGAGAGACTGAAGGTGAAGCCACCTAGCAGAGCACGTATCACATATTCAGTTTTCCTAATAAATGTTAGTTGCACGGGAGGATGGATGCATGGATTAAAAAAAATCTTTAAGTAATATTTCAAACATATCTAAATAGGCCTGGATGCATAATTTTGAGCATAACTTACTTGATAATATATCCCACCAATCCTCAGGAATGAGAAAAATACCTGTTTCAGTATGAAAATTTGATGACATCTTATTGGAGAAAGACCTATTTAACACAAAAAAGCTAATAAAACTTCTCATGTTTTGGGAAGTGATTCGAAGTATAAGAAATAGAGGCTGGTTT
This sequence comes from Eschrichtius robustus, assembly GCF_028021215.1. Classification (NCBI taxonomy): domain Eukaryota; kingdom Metazoa; phylum Chordata; class Mammalia; order Artiodactyla; family Eschrichtiidae; genus Eschrichtius; species Eschrichtius robustus. Next base: position 61,151,954 of record NC_090832.1, on the reverse strand, counting down.
GATGAAAAGAGGGTAAAACAGAGTGTTATCACAGTACATAATAGTTGTTCCAAGCCATCAGTTCAGTTCTCTGGGAACTTCTTTATTGCTGATTTTTTATCAAATAAGTTTGAATCTGATTTACATTTGATTCTACACCTAAATCTAAGTAATTAGAAAACAGTTTTATCACTTTAGAGATTTATAGTAAAGCACAGCAAAATAGCTAACTTCTCAAAAAGAATAGGAGGCCGGCAAGAACCAAACAACCTATTTCCCCATAACATGATCTGGAAGCGAGGATGTGATCTACAAAATGTCCATTTGGAATGAGTCAGAGGGCACATGGCTATAGACTGAATGAAAGTTTCATTTTATTGGATAATTGCATTTTAATTAATTTTTATTATCTCATCTGAGAGTTAAAACAAAAGCCTGCTAGTATTTGGAACCAGAATTTAAGAACAAGTTAAGTGAATATTTAAAGCTCTAGTTTAAATCTGTCAGAATACGAGCCACGAGAAGAAGCTGAGGATTGGGGGAGACAGTGCACTGTTTTAGTTGGATTATGCTGCAAACTGAGGTCTGTTCAGTGAGAGTCTGCACACTTCTATTAAATGTGGACTAACTTACTGGCCCCCAACATGCCTATGGTATCTGCATTCAAGAATTCCAGTGGAAATGTTACCAGAAAATTAAGCATTCATTGAGTTCACTACTTTTTCTGTTTCTTCAATGAAAGTTCCCAGTTGTTTTTGTCACCTTTGAATTTATGGAAGATTTAAGGATAGAAATCTCATGATGTTTCCTATATATAGTACGGCCTTTACGTTAACTGAATGGGGCTTTAAAATTCCATTGAATTCCCTTTTTGGTTGAGTGCTTACTAGAACATTCTTTTGGTTTTCAGCTTTTTTTTTTTTTACTTTATTTATTTATTTATTTTTGGCTGTGTTGGGTCTTCGTTTCTGTGCGAGGGCTTTCTCTAGTTGCGGCAAGTGGGGGCCACTCTTCATCGCGGTGCGCGGGCCTCTCGCTATCGCGGCCTCTCTTGTTGCGGAGCACAGGCTCCAGACGCGCAGGCTCAGTAGTTGTGGGTCACGGGCCCAGTTGCTCCGCGGCATGTGGGATCTTCCCAGACCAGGGCTCGAACCCGCGTCCCCTGCATTGGCAGGCAGATTCTCAACCACTGCGCCACCAGGGAAGCCCTGGTTTTCAGCTTTTATAAAAACTATTCATATCTTTCTTTTCTTAGAAATTACAGTAATTAAGAACATTCTATTCCAGTCATTATTCTAAGGATATAACTGTTGTACTCTACCATAGATACACCTGTAAAAATGGGTTGAATTTTCCCAGAGGTTTACTTTGAATGCATCTATACCATTGTATTGGTTTGTTTGATTTCTTACTTTTTCTTAGACCATGAGAGTGCCTTAAAATTCCATTTCATTTGCTTGGTTGAATTTTGATTGATTACTCAATTAACTGATTTACTGGTAAGGTGGTTAAGAAAGGAGACTTTGGGATTAGAGCAGCCTGGTTTTGAATTCAGGCTCAGCAATTTACTAGCTGAGTAGCCTCTAAACCCTCAGTAAGCCTCACTTTTTTCATCCATAACATGGAGATACTAATAGTACCTATTTTGTTTGGCTTTTGTGATGATTAAATCAGAAAATATGACTAAAACCTTTTGAACTGTGTCTGACACATACTAAGGTAAATGTCAAAAATTACAGGTTTCATGTGCCTAGATAAGTGGATTTATAGATTTCATTACTCATTTAAATTAAACAAAGCTTGTAAAAGGAATATGTGACTTAAAAAGATTTTTGCAAAGAAAACACAAATCAAATACAGTATGAATAAAGAAAGCAGGAACAGTGTGTGAAAAAATGTATAGGCAGAGTTGACATTTTATTCTTTTTCACCCATAGTACAATGTGAAATCAGTGATGACCTATCAGGTCTGACAAGAGGTTTGCCAAAGTAATTAGACATTGTTAAGAACTCTATCTGATATGTGATTTACATTCACTATCACAAGATTGAACATCACACTAAGTTTATTCTGAGCCTTGAGATCTTCGGTAATGATAGTATGATGCCATCTCAATTAACACATTTAAAAAGTAACCATCCAGGTTATGAAGACAAAACTCTACAACTTGCTCAGCTATTTTATAGTACTGTCATACTCAATATTGTGTTTGGTATTTTTGCCATAAACATCTTTGCCATAGACATCTTTGAGGCAGCATTTTTGCTGCATAACTAATTGGCCATAAGGCAATTTTGCTGTAAAAGATAAAATAACAAAAAATAAAAGAAAAACTATAAAAGGAAACATGAAAAATGAATAACAAAATTAAAATGTGCAAAATACAAAATATTTGGGTACATTTAAAATGTGTGTAGATTCATAGCAATACTGCACAACTAACTGGTTTCATTTTGTGGATTATACCTAAGCATTTGTATTCATCCATAGTATTATACAATTTTTTTTTTCTTCTCGTTGACCTGTCTCCCCATTCAACACAATACTTTTTCTTTTTTCACTAAAATTTCTTCCTTCATTAAGAGAGGTATCAGCTTCCAAATACTAGGATGCGTATTTGTATCTGACCTTTGTATTGCGTTGTGAAAGTCTCTACACTGTTGTTTGTTCTTGGCACATTGTCACATATCTGTTGATAGACATTCCAAAGTTCTATGGGAAATGTGGGTTCAACTCTGTGCCTTTGAGTCTCTCAGCAGCTTTCTCTTCCAGTGTGTAGTGTGTTTCAAAATAAGAAACCAACTCTTGTGGCAAATTTTCATTACCTGTCAGCTCCATAAAGCCATCAATAATGTCCCTAACTGGAAGAAACACTAGTGCATTTCAACCAGTTGAAACCAAATTGTCAAACCAAACTGTCAACCACTTATTTTATCTGTCATGGCAAAATTGACTTATGGCCAATTAGTTATGTGGCAAAAATGTTTATGGCAAAAATGCTTGTGGCAAAGATGCCTAGAGCAAATACACTTACGGCGAAAATTACCTAGAACCACCTATATAGTACTTTATTTTTTCTGTACTTATTTTTTTAATATTTATTTTATTTATTTATTTATTTTTGGCTGCATTGGGTCTTAGTTGTGGCACGTGGGATCTTCATTGCAGCGTGTGGGATCTTTCGTTGCAGTGCGCAGGCTCAGTAGTTGAGGCGTGCAGGCTTAGTTGCCTTGTGGCTTGTGGGATCTTAGTTCCCCGACCAAGGATCAAACCTGCGTCCCCTCATTGGAAGGCGGATTCTTAACCAGGGAAGTACCATCTGAACTTAATAATGAGTATTTAGAAGCTCCTTTTGTTTTGTTTTATATTGTTTTTGATATCTACCTGCCAAGTATACTACCCTTTCTTTTGCCATCCCCACTGCAAGTCCCAGAAAGCTGAGTACTCTCTTTCCCAGCCTCCCTCACAGCAAGAGGGGGCCATGTGTTCTTGTTACAACCAATGAGGTGTGAGAAAAAGTCTTTTGGGGCATCTGGTGATGCTCTCTTTCTGACATAAGCATGGCTGGTACTGTTCCTTCCCTCTGCCTCTTATCTTTGAATATAGTCTTATTATTTAGGATAGTGGCAGCAGTTAAAGCTAAGAGTCAAAAAGCACAGAGAGGAAAAAATAATGGTCTGATGATATCAGTGCAGAAAGATGGAACAGTTTGGTCCCTGCTGACATTGCTGAGCAGCTGCTCTAACCAGGGACCAACATCTTCCTCTAGACATCTCCTCCTTATGACTTACCTGACTGTTACTCAAGCCAGTGTGTGTCAAGTGTTCCTTTTAATTTGTATGGATTTTGTAATGTGAGTTCAATCATTTTAACCATTCCTTTTATTATTTATGCCACACTCTGTTTCCCGAAATATTTGAAATGACTTATAATTATAAAGCAGAAAAAATAAGAATAAAATAGATAAAATCAGTTACTTAAAACTTAATATCAACAAAGGTAAGCTCTAATAGTTTCTCAGGGGAAGCATAGTTACTTTTGATCACTGATTTCTAAATAACGTTTCTTATGTGGATCTTGATATGAGATAATATCTTCTGCAACCTTGCTACATGAACTACAATTAGGAATTTTACAGGGCTGCTTATTGTATGCATTCTTCTAAGGAGTGAGTCAGGGGCATCAAAAACCAACTTAATGATACGAACTATATTTGGGGCCAGTAGAAGCCATATATGATATTCTCCAGAGAGGCATTTTAATCAGAAGCAGATTTTAACTTGTAGGGGAGGGAATACCTTTCAGCTTTTTCCCTGAACATCATAATTTCCTCAGTTTGGATTTTGATGGGCATGTAAGATCTGGGAGATAAACATTCCACTCTCTCATGGAGGCCAAGGGAGGAAATATTCTGTATTTCTGGTTCAGGGCAGATCAATATGTCTCATAAACAGTGAAACTGGTCATGTGTTTAGTACCCTATGAACAATACTTGAGGGTATATAAGAAGACTCATCCCTGGATAGAAAACCATCACACTTTGCCTGAAGGTGGCCTCATGGGCACATATTTTCTTATGAGACAGTATTGGGCTCCTTGTAACACAGAAACTAGTGACAAATTAATCTTTAAAATTATTCCCCATATAAAATAGTCAAGATGATTTTGGCTGAAAATTTTTCAAAGTAGGTATTATCACTTACTCATCATAGCTATAGTACAAAAAACAAAAACAAAAACAAAAATTACACACACACACACACACACACATAAAAAGTCCTTATGTCATATTCTCATGCTTTGTCTGGTTTTGAGCAACATGGCTTCTATCTGAATCCACTAAAATGAACTCTCTGCAGAATATTAGAAAATTTAGATGTTCTCTATCAGATATAATAATTTTAGCATTAAAATATTTAATATGAAGCCATATTTTCTGACCGTGGTTTATTGGGTAGCCTTCAGTTTGTGACAAATTTTAAAATCAATGTATAAAAATCTTATTTTCATATTTTCTTAGAAGAAATGAGTTGAAGTATTTTCTTTATAAGGTACAGAATAAAGAGCACCTTCAGATGCTTTTTAGAATATGTACCTAAACTGAGAGGAATAAAGTTATATTTATTCTTAGTTACTACCTTAAGGCTAAGAATGGGAAGATAAGGTAAGCCAGACTTTTTATAGACCATAGACCGTGCCTGACTGTTTATTCTTGTCTGGAGGTATCTCTCTTTATATCAGAATTTCAAATTAATAGAAATCTAAAAAATTAATAGGATAAATATTTAGAGGACAAACTGAGAAAGATTTAAAAATATGTTTACTGAATTACGTTCCCCGTCCCCACCTCCAACCTCGGGCCTTTCCTATTTCTTAGAGACGTTAGGAAGGATACCCTGGCACTTTAACTGGTAAATGGACTAGTTTATGTTTTATTGTAAACATGCCCCCAAATTATTTCATTTCTCCTTCTACATTTTACTGAAACAACTACGTTAAAATATTAGCTATGCTTTTCATTCTCCTTCACTTACAGCAGGTTTTCTTCAAATAGCAGAATCCCCCTTTTCTTTCACCGTTCCGGTTTGTTTCCCAGGGCATCACCATTAGTGTCTGTGTTTACCTTCTTTATCAAAACTTAGACTATGAAGTCATTTTTGATAATTTCCTTTTAGCTTAGCCTCACAAAATCTATTATTCTGAAGCTAGGATAGCGTGCCACATTCCACCCCTGCCTGTGCTGCATAAGCACTTTGAATGATGACAGATCAGAGAAGATGGGCCTGAATGCATAAATATCATGACACGTAGTTAATGTTAGTTGATAAAAGTAGGCACACACAATTAAGAGAGCATGCTTGATAGAGCTAGGCAGTTTATTAAGGAGCTGAGTAGAACAACTGTGAGGAGTTACAAGGATTCATAAACTTCCTTTTGGCTCCTTGAATGTCACTGTCTTCGATTGCTTTCGCAGTCCCTGTATAAGGTTTGTCGCATGCATAATAATTTCCCTTTCCCCCGCCCCATCCTAGAACAGTTTTGCCTTTTCAACTAGTTACTGTTACCAACATTTAATAAGAAGGCTTTGCTGAGCTTTCTAATCGAAAACTTGCTTTTATCTTTCTTCATGAAAGAATTGAAATGGCTTCTTTCAGGTTGCTGTAGCCTCTGGGGAGATAAGGACCCTGCGGTTAACAGGATGAGAGATTTTTGTTTAGAAATTTTTATTTAGACAATGAAAAATGACCTCTGTAAACTCAAAGCTATCTTATTTTGGGGCTTTAGGCTTCTGGCAGATAAATCAATTGGGCCCTTGGGATAGCAAAGGAAAAACCTTTGCAGTAACTATGTCAGGGCAACGCAATAGATTTGTTTTGAGTATGCAGTTGTGTTGAATGTAGAATGCACTTAAAAATAAATATCATTTTATTTTCTATTAAATATTCAGGATCTGGATTCTACTCTTCTCAGCTTTTGCAAAGAAATATTCATTTTTGTGATGCAAACTGGAGAAAGCAGACCTTTTTTGTGTATAAAATACGTGGCTATCGTTGGTATTTTGATTTTGACTTTTTAATTATTTACCTGTGCATTCTCTAATGGGAGACTGTTTTAAAATTTAGATTCTCAAAGTTACATTCTCATATTAAAAATCAGTATTATAAACTGCTTTTTTGTGGGTAAACAATTTCGTTGTTACTTAAATAATACAATAGCAGTTTGTCTAAACTATGCTTTTTCAGATTGTCGCAACATTTTTCACACCTGTTCGTAGGCTCAAGGAGTTTTGCAGATCCTCACAGCATGAATTTGCACTGCATGTTCACTCTCTAAAGAAAGAGTGTTGCACTTGGCTGTGTGCTTTTTTACCTATGTCATGTAGAGTGCAGATTCAGGGTGAAAAGTTATGCAGAATAATCTGTAAATTTGACAGGGAAGCAAACCAGGAGGCAGATGCTCTACCAACATGCATACAGTTACTGTTATGAGTGTTCATCAGCCTAGTAAAGAAGCAATTTTGAAGGGGTTAATTTTTTTTTTTTATTGTACACAAAACCTTCGTGCACATTTTGCAATGCCATTAAGATTATGATGCAAACCAGTAAAATGCATGGGACCAGAAATTAAAGTATACTGGAATATAGAGGTGGAAAGTGATTTAGCAAATATCACAGTGGGAAGGACAGAAGTGAGATTAGGAAGATGACCAGGGAATATAAGAAAAAGTCATGCTCCCTCTTGTTTCTTTAACTTTAATTCTGTCTGACCATTTTGGAGGGGGTGGGTGGCAAACCGATGTGATCAACCTCTTCTGTCCTCACATTTTTAAAAACTTGTCTTTTCATTTTGATTCTCCTTGCATTCAAAGTTGATCAGTGTTAGGCTATGGTCAGAATTAATGGATAAATCATTATCTTATTTATTTTGACAGGTGCCTCTCTTTAGGACTTTGAATAATATAAAAATATTAAACAGATATTGCTTAAATATCCATGATTTGGCCAGTGACTCTTGACAATGATCAAAGGTAGGATTTAATTTTAGGGCTTTTGGGACAGATAAATGATATTTGATTTCTGGTTTTCCTTTCCAAAAAGCAGAAGATGGGCATGACACCAATCTTAAAGTATTGTTTTTCTCAATACTCTGTAATAACCTATATGGGAAAAGAATCTAGAAAGAGTGGATCTGTGTATATGTATAACTGATTCACTTTGCTGTACAGCAGAAACTAACACAATGTTTAAAATCAACTATACTCCGATAAAAATTAAATAGAAAAAGAGTAAACGAGATGATACATACTGAGCACTTGCCTGTGCAGTAGACACTATTTACATATATTCACTTATCTAATCTTTACGAGAGTCCTATGGCATATACATTACTATAATAATCCCAACGATATGGGAAACAGAGGCACAGAGAGGTTAATTTAACTGCTGGTAAGTGGCTGAACTGCTAATCCAGTCAAGATGCCTGTGCTCTTAACCCCTGCACTGTGGTCCTCTATGGCAGGTGTACACTGTACATTCAGTAAGTGTAGGAATCCTGCTGCTTCCCTTCACTGAATTCCCTTCACTGAATTCCCTTCATCTATTGACCAAAATATCTGTGATTACCTCCTGTGATTTTGATATTAAAGTGTTCAGATTATTAAAGAAACCTATATGTTTAAATTTAAATATCTAATTAAGTTATTAGACCAAAGCATGTATCTTTATACCCTTTTCTTTAAAATAATACACTGCATCAGAGAATTCAGTTCAATAAATTATCAACATTTACCATGTCCCTAATGTCACACAGTCTACAGTTGATTAAGACTAAGTTAGATATCTCAGGGTCTTTATTCATAAGCATCGTAAAAAGCATGGAAAGAATAAATTTACTTAAAACCAATGAAAAATAATTTAAAGTATTATTCTCAATTGATAAATAAAATCAGTTTGGCTATATGATACAGATAATAAATCCCATGAGCCATCAGACTTAAAGATAGTATATTTAGTTATACTCATTAATAAATACTTCATGGAAAAATCTTTTAAGTTTACTAGACACTATCTGAAAATTTGGTTCTCCATACACACTAGAAATGACATAAATGATCAATTATATTTATAAGCTATTCATGGGATCCATGCTTATAAATCATCACTCATCCCAATATCTGACTTCTTGTTTTTCAACTTTCTGAAAAATAGTTGTAAATCTAGAGATGGGCTGCCCAAAGCTACAAAACAGTTGCAATAATCCCAAAGCCCATTTACTAAATGTCCATATGTGCTACTGTAAGGTGGTCCCCAGGCCCTTACTCAGGACTGGTTTTTATGTTTAGTTATGTTTCCAAGGTGATTGCAGATTCAAAATATCAAATGAGAAAGAAAAAAGAGGACTCTTTTAGGGGCACATAGATGACACTACAAAGTCCTGTACACTTTAAGTAGTGCTTAGCTCGCTGTCTCCTACAATAGTTGATATCCTTAAACATGTGTTGAGTAAAGTGGCAGTAGGGAAAGAGAAATCAAATTGCAAAAGTGCAGAAGTAGAATTGCATGAGAGTCTATGATTGTTTATTATAGGAGCCAGTACAACATTTTAAAGCTCTTTGAGACATTACTTTACAGTATTTCATGCTTATAATAATGAGATTTCCTTGTCACTTAAGGTTAACTCATGTTCTAAATCCTGTGTTTAAAGTATCAGAGTAATGTATCAAATTATTTGAAAATATCTTAGTTAAAGATCTTTAAATTTTAAAAAATTGCACAAGAATTGTATAAGCCAACAAAAGGAGACAGAAAATAATTAAAAGAGAGAGGTAAAGGTGAACATCAAAATAAATAGTAACTGGTGACATAGTAATCACTACAGTAAGATGAATGGGAGCTGCAGTCAAGGTCCCAACCAGAAATAGATGGCACATCTGTCTGGATAAATTGAAAATTGTTATTTGCAAGGGACCATTTACAAATGTGTGGATAGGGTGAAGGGGAAACCCAAAAGATGGAGTTGGTAAAAAAAATAGAGCTGTTATCACTTCAGTCGCAAAGGGAGGAGAGGGGGCAGTTACCAAAATCCAGAAAGAGATATTACCTTGAAAGTAATAGTTGAGGAACATAGCCAACTGAGAAGACCTGGCAAGGGAGAATACAGGGCAATAAATATCCTGACCTCACTCTCCTCCATCCTTTCAATGTGTCGCTGGTGCTCCCCATTGGCAGAATCCAACTGTAAGCTGGAAGGCAAGGAAAATTGTTGATGGAGTCCATGTGGGGGTCAGCCTCTCATGGCAGAGAGCAGAGTGGAGAGTGACTCTGGAGATATCAATGGAAAATACCTGGCATTATGAGTGAAAGTGAAGTAATGTCTCAAAGACCAAAGCACTGAGCATTAGGTAGGATGCCATTAAAATTGTTGGTGAAACTTAAGGAGCAGTGGAAAAATTGAATATTTTGAAATATGATTAAAACTTTGGGAAATAAATAGTGTGAAAAACACCCAAAGGAAATGTGGAGTTCTCTAAGCAAAGATGAAGATACAGTTGTGTGTGTGTGTGTGTGTGCACGCACGCACGCGTGTGCCTGTGTGGAGAGAGAGCGAGAGAGAGGGAAAAGACTACAGGCTAGGGGATATTGATTTGGAAACAAAGTTCCTATTAAAGTTTTAGTTCTTTGAGAGCAGACACCCTGTTTGTATTCTACTTTGTAATCCATGTTTGAACCCAAAGCCTGGATTAGGGTGAAACCAGTGAAATGCAAAATGTAAACAAGCACCAAATACTCAATAATCAAGATAAATATTTGAATACTATGTTTAAAGAATGCAAAAAAAAAGCACGCTATGAACGAAATATCACATTTTAAAAGAAATACAGATTTCTGTTTCTTTTCACTACCCTGCATTATTGTATGACCAGTGGTTTCCAATCCTCTGCAATTCTCCAGCCTGGCAAGTGCCACAACCCACACTGGTTAGGTTTATAAGGTTTGAATATGGCATAGAAACAGATTGAGCAATGCAGGGCTTTTTATATATAATCATGGTTTTGACTGCAGAGTTATATTGACTTTTTCCACTAAGTCAAAATACAGGATGATATTTGATAAGTGTGTACAAGGGTGCACATGTTTCTTTTTGTCTGAAGCTCCAATGTGACTCGGCACGGGACTGCTGAACACTGTTCCTAATACATAGCTGATAATTGATGTTTATTGAATGAAAGAATGATTAAATGAATTAATGTGATCATTTCCTTCTCCAAATATATATTACTAAGATTCGTTGTCTCTTCCAGTTCATATTTTTTTTCTTATTGCTGCATAACTTATGGCCTTTCTCTATCTGACATTCTTCCTGTAAGTTGCAAGGGCAGTTTTAGGGGCATGAATAGGGACATATGGATACTCAAAGAGGGCTGTTGTAAAAATCTCATGAATAATCCACTAGGTAAAAATGTTATAATAGTTTACTAACATTGCTGGAATTTTGTTGTTTTTCCATTTCCTTCACTACTTCTATACCTAGAATCTTTTTTTTTTAATTGAAGTATAGTTGATGTACAATATTACATAAGTTGAAGATGTATAATGTAGTGATTCACAATTTTTAAAGGTTTTACTTCATTTATAGTTATTATAAAATATTGGCTATATTCCCTGTGTTGTTCAATGTATCTTTGTAGCTTATTTTATACATAATAATTTGTACTTCTTAATCCCCTACGCCTATATTGCCCCTCTCCACCTTTCCTTTCCCCACTGGTAATTACTGGTTTGTTCTGTGAGTCTGTTTATTTTTTGTTGTATTCACTAGTTTGTTGTATTTTTTTAGGTTCTACATCTAAGTGATATCATACAGTATTTGTCCTTTTCTGTCTGACTTATTTCACTTAGCATAATACCCTCCAAGTCCAACCATGTTGTTGCAAATTTCACTCTTTTTTATGGCTGAGTAGTATTCCATTGTATATATATACCATATCTTCTTTATCCAGTCCTCTGTTGATGGACAGTTAGGTTATTTCCATACCTTAGCAATTGTAAATAATGCTGCTATGAACATTGGGGTGCATGTATCTTTTCGAATTAGTGTTTTTGATTTTTTTGGATATATATCCAGGAGTGGGAGTTGCTGGGTCATATGGTAGTCCTATTTTTAGTTTTTTGAGAAACTTCCATACCATTTTACACAGCGCCACCAACAGTGTATGAGGCTTTCCTTTCCTCCACATCCTGGCCAACATTTGTTATTTGTGTTCTTTTTGATGATAGCCATTCTGACAGTTGTGAGATGATATCTCATTGTGGTTTTGATTTGCATTTCCCTGATGATTACAGATGTTGAGCATCTTTTCATGTACCTGTTGGTCAGCTGTATGTCTTCTTTGGAAAAATGTCTATTCAGGTCTTCTGCCCATTTTTTAATCGGGTTTTTTTTTTTTTTTTAAATGTTGAGTTGTATGAGCTATTTACATATTTTGGATATTAACCCCTTATCAGTCGTATAATTTGCAAATATTTTCTCCCATTCTGTAGGTTGTTTTTTCATTTTGTTTATGGTTTCCTTTGCTGGGCAAAAGCTTTTAAGTTTAATTAGTTCCCATTTGTTTATTTTTGCTTTTCTTCCTTTGCCTTAGGACAGAACCAAAAAAATATTGCTATGATTTATGTCAAAGGGTATTTATTCTATACCTAGAATCTTCCTCAGTTTCTTATCAATCCTATTTAAAGCACACTTTTCACACTGAATTTTATTAAACTTTCTATATAATCAGATTGCAGTATCAGAAAACTTTAGATTCGCAACATTCTAAATTGTCATCTATTCTTAATTTTCCCTCCAATTATTTTCAAGTTTGTTTTTAATTTATTTTATTTTATTTTATTTTATTTTTTATTTTTTTTATTTTTTTTATTTTTATTTTTATTTTTTTTTAAATTTATTTTTGGCTGCGTTGGGTCTTCGTTGCTGCATGTGGGCTTTCTCTAGTTGCGGCGGGCGGGGGCTACTTTTTGCTGTAGTGCGCGGGCTTCTCATTGCGGTGGCTTCTCTTGTTGCGGAGCACGGGCTCCAGGCGGACGGGCTTCAGTAGTTGTGGCTCGCGGGCTCTAGAGCGCAGGCTCAGTAGTTGTGGCTCACGGGCTTAGTTGCTCCGCGGCATGTGGGATCTTCCCGGACCAGGGCTCGAACCCGTGTCCCTGCACTGGCAGGCGGATTCTTAACCACTGCGCCACCAGGGGAGCCCTTTAATTTATTTTATATTCTCTCTTGTTTGGAATTATATATATCTTAAAACTGTGTACATTTAAAAATTCTCTGTAGTACCTAGCAGATCAGGGCACAATAAATGTTAATTAATTAGAACTATCACAATAGTAATGATGTAGCAATTTAACTTTCTCACTGCTTTGATCACATACCCTTCCTTAAGACCCCACTGGAATAATACTGATTTTTACAACAAACAAAATTTCTTATCCTTGAAATCCTTTCTTTTTGGTCTCTAATGTCTCCCATTATTGTTTTGTTAGACATAGCTGACGTGAAGAGAGACTCTGAGGCATTATTTATCTTTTCTATAACTAGTATCTGAAAAATACAAAGGTGAAATTTGACATAGGAAACTTTTATTTAAGTTCCAGATCATATAAATGCATGTGGTCAAGATTCATTTTTCAGTTTTGGGCATGATTATGTGGGATGCTGATTATGTGAGTAAATAAGAAGCAGTGTCCTTCAAGTCTTATATATTACTTATGATATTATTTTTAAAAATGTTTTTTCATGAGAATACTGTACTTGATCTTCAAATTGTCCATTTGTCGGGACCAGTTCACTTACTGGTCCATATCCACATAACTCATGTTTTACTGTCATAGACTGATGTGACACAGTGTAATAGAATATGATGCATTGCCTGAATTTAAAGGAACATGGATTATTTCTGGATCTGCCGTGCAGCATGAGATCTGTATCACATTTGAAACAAAGCTAACCAAGCAGACAGAGCAGAAAGATATCTATAGCATTCATTAATCAGGGTAGAGTATATATATATATATGTGTGTATATATATATATATATATATATATATATATATATATTTTCAGCATCTTACTCTATTTGCTTGGTATATTTTAAGCCTGAAACAGAACAAAAATAGCCTTAGTGACCATGCACATTACTTCTTACATGATTGTCCTTAGAGAATTATCCCCTAAAAAAGCCAAAGCAATTCAGTTTGGTTGAATTGGGGGATCATTAAATATTCTGCAATGTATGCATTTTGATCTATATATAAATATATGACTATTAGCCCTGAACTATACTACTGTCTGCCATTTAAAGCCAATTAAATTCAAAATATTTTAAAGCATGTAGTTTGTAAGAACTGCAAATATCAAATTATTTCAGATGTGAACTAAGGAGCATAAACAGCATGATAGAATCAACTAAAAGATGCATCTTCACTCTTATAGAAGACCTTAGTTTTGGGTGAGATTTTAGAAACTCTTTGAGGCAGAATTGCCACACATGCTTTAAAGAAGGCAATTTATATCTGTCTCTACTCTGTGGGGTATATTAAGCATTCTCAAGCTCTTTTCACATAAGTTTATTCTGTCTTTCCTGGGATTTTAGCATCTAAAATCCTTGAAGTAGAGCCACTGCCTTTTTCCTCTATTCAAATTACTTATTCACCCAGGTCAGAGAGGTAAGAACTACTAGGGATCAGACTGGCATATGTGTTTACCCCATCTGGCCCCATTATGGAATTAAGAGGTAAAATGCCTCTAGCCTTTCTGGAATTAGACATCTATAACATAAATGCCATCCTTATCCAGAATTTCATTAATACTTTTCTCTGCTTCTTGATTTTCCCTCTTTCTTTTTTATCATCCAGACGCCCTCCCTCTTGACTTCCCTCACAGCCATACCTCCATGTCTCTGAGATAATTATTCAGGCCTCTGGTTATCATTTGAACAAAAACACAAAATTAAATGAAATTCTTATACAGAGCTTCTGACCACAGTAGAATAACTGCTATATTCATAGTATATATACAATAAATAGTTGATGACTAATTGATCAATACGTGTATGTGTATATTGCATTGGAAAAAGATTGTAAATGGATATAACATAATTAGATTCATGATCTCTGAAAATAGTAATTAATGATGTTTTAGATTATCAGATTGCGTACCAAGTTCTGCCATGAAATTTTAGTGCCCAGACTTGCATTTGTAATTTGCATTTCTTTTCTTTTTTCATATGAAGTTATGATTTGCTTTATGAACAAATTCTGCATTGATTCAAATGAAAAAACGTTGGGGGAAATTGAATCCACATACGCTCATGGAGTGCAAACCTCTGGATCAGAGAAGTCTGCTCTGTGTTAATATAAACATATTCAGTTAAATAACAGATGACGTTGAGTAGATTCATCTTTAGGTGTGAAGTTTTAAAGATAGTAAGTAAAGTAATAAATACACAATGAAAAATTTATTTCTCATTCTAATGTCTAGCAATAACT
Organism: Eschrichtius robustus; assembly: GCF_028021215.1. NCBI lineage: Eukaryota > Metazoa > Chordata > Mammalia > Artiodactyla > Eschrichtiidae > Eschrichtius > Eschrichtius robustus. Next base: position 61,136,934 of record NC_090832.1, on the reverse strand, counting down.
AGATTGGGTATCTATTTAAAGTAGAGGTTAATAACAACAATATGAACATTTTATTCAAGGGAAAAATACAACTCTAAAGAGCCATCAAACAATACCTTGTTAAAATTGGCAGGATCATGATTAAATGGGAGATTTGGTTCTGTTGAACTAGCCAAACACTGAAGTCACTAATAAATCTCACTTTGTACAACATATTATATTAACAGGAATTCTCTGAATTAAAATGTTAAACTCAAAATACAAAGTCATATTACATACAGAACTGGCCCTGTGCCTACTTCTTTCTACAATTAACTCAACATTAGACCTTGACCAAGGGATATACAAGAACATATACTGTTGCAGTTCAGGGAAAACAGAGGTTTAGTGGGCTCTGATGCCATTGTTGGCTTCAAGAAGAAAGTGGAACATGGCTTGATCCTTGCCATAGATCAGAAGTTTGCGTCCTTTCAAAATTCATATGTTGAAACCTAATGCCTAACGTAATGGTATTAGGAGGTAGGGCCTTTGAAAGGGGCTTAGGTCTTGATGACGGAGCCCTCATGAATGGGATCAGTGCCCTTATAAAAGAGATGCTGGAGAGCTAGCTTTCGCCTTCTTCTATGTGAAGGCACAGAGAAGACACCGTCTTTTAACCAGGAAGTGGGCTCTAACCAGACACCCACTCTGCCAGCACCTTGGTCTTGGACTTTCTAGCCTGTTTGTTTAATTACCTAACATTTCTTCACTTCTCTTTTCTCCTTCCTTTCTCTCATTTCACTTTTATTTTCTCTATGAAAACACTGAAGTGTTTATAATTACAAGTCCTCTATTTATTTTATCTTCCTTCAGTTCACTCATGTGAATTTTCCAAATAAATATTTATGTCGTCTTTGGAAATGTTTGGTGTTTTAGAAATGGAATAAAAAAGGACAACTGATAGAGAGCATGTGTTTCTTTTATTAGTAGACTAATGCTAGACCTAATATTTATCATTGCTTATGTGACTCTTTTATATATTTAAAATACAAAACAGAAACAGACTCACAGACTTAGAGAATGAATTTATGGTTACCAGGGGGGAAGGATGAGGAGGAGGGATAGATTGGGAGTTTGGGATTGACATGTACACACTGCTATATTTAAAATAGATAACCAAAAGGACCTACCGTATAGCAAAGGGAACTCTGCTCAGTACTCTGTAATAACCTAAATGGGAAAAGAATTTGAAAAAGAATAAATACATATATATGTTTACCTGAATCACTTTGCTGTACACCTGAAACTAACACAACATTGTTAATCAACTATACTCCAATATAAAATGAAAATTAAAAAAATAAATAAAATGCCAAAATATAAAAAATGCCTTATATGTATAAGGCATATACATAATTTTAAGTTAAATAGATTTCATTTAACATTTTAACTTAATTTAATAAATGAAAATATTGATTTTCACACTTCATGAGATACTAGTTCTATTCTAATGTTCATAGAATTCTATAAAAATGCAGATAGAAGAAATTGCATCTTACTTTAATGTTCTCCCAGTGAAGTCATCCTATGCTACCGAATATACTTGAGAACACCAACTTGCTAAAAATTTTAAAGATAGCCTCCTTCTAGCAACAAGAATTTCTTCAGAAGTAGAACCTTTTCCAAACATATTAATATTTTCAAAAAGATGATAACCCTGTCAGGGATTAGACTGTCTCCAGGGTTAAAACCATAATCTGGTAAATAATTTCAACAGAGGACTTCTCTTCTCCTGGAATAGAAAACCTTCTCATCAGGGAATCCCACAGATATTCATTTCTTCAAAGACAGGACCTTCAAAACATGTTAGAATCTTCAAAGTGGGAAATATGCCACCCCTAAGCAAAATGAAGTCTTTTAAAGTAGAAGCCCAACAGCATTATAAAGACTCTGAAGGAAAACTCCCAAAGCTCTGTAAAATACTGCTTCCAGTACCCAACTCTCAGATTATCATTTTAAGATGTTATGCAGATGGTATGAAATCTACTTTAAAAAAATAAACTATTTCTTAGTGCAGTTTTAGGTTCATAGTAAAACTGAGCAAAAAGTACAGAGAGATTCCGTACACTCTTCGCCCTCTACACATGCACGGCCTCCCCTACTATCAACATCACTCACCAGAATACTACTTTTGTTACAGTTGATGCACCTACATTGGCACATCATTATTACCCAAAGTCCATAGCTTACATTAGGGTTCGCTCTTGGTGGTGTGCATTCTATGAGTTTGGACACATGTGAAATGTATCAACAATTGTAGTATTATAGAGCAGCTTCACTGCTCTAAAAGTCCTCTGTGCTCTGCCTCTTCATCCTTCTCTTCCCCCTAACCAATGTAACCACTGATCTTTTTACTGTCTCCATAGTTTTGCCATTTCCAGAATGTCCTTTAGTTGGAATCATACAGCACATATTCTTTCCAAATGGGCTTTTTTTCAGTTAGTAATAGGAATTTAAGCTTCCTCCATATCTTTTCATGGCTTGATAGCTCATTTCTTTTTAGCGCTGAATAGTATTCTATTATCTGGATGTACCACAGTACCAATCTATTCTTCTACTAAAGGGCCACTTAGTAGATTCCAAGTTTTGACTATTATGAATTATGCTTCCAAGTTTTGGCAATTACGTATAATGCTGCTATAAGCATCTGCATGCAGGACAAGTTTTCAACTCTTTTGGGTAAATACCAGGGAGCATAATTGCTGGACAATATGGTAAGATTACATTTAGTTTTGTAAGACATTGCCAAACTAACTTCCAAGGCGGCTCTATAATTTTGTATTCCCACTAGCAATGAATGAGAGTTCCTATTGCTCTACATCTTCGCCAGCATTTGGTGCTGTCAGTGTTCTGGCATTTGATAATTCTAATAGGTGTGTAGTTGTATCTCTTTGTTGTTTAAATTTGCATTTCCATGATGACATAGTATGTGGAGCATATTTTAATATTCTTATTTGCATCTGTATATCTTCTTTGGTGTGGTGTCTGTTCAAGCCTTTGTCCCACTTTTTAACTGGGTTGTTTGTTTTCTTATTGTTGAATTTAAAGAGATTTTTGTATATTTTTAAAAACAGTCCTTTATCAGAAATGTCTTTTGCAAATGTTTTCTCCTAATCTGTGGCTTTTTTTTTTTATTTCTCTTGACAGTGTTTTTGCAGAGCAGAAATTTTTAATGTTAATGAAGTCCAGCTCGTCAATTCTTTCTTCCATGGATCATGACTTTGGTGTTGTAAGTAAAAAGTCATTACCATACCTAAGGTCATCTAGATTTTCTTTTGTGCTATTTTCTAGGAGTTTTATAGTATTGCAGTTTACACTTAGGTCCATGATACATTTTGAGTTAATTTTTTTTTTAACTCTTTTTAAAGAAAAATTTTTTTTATTTTTTTATTTTTTAACATATTTATTAGAGTATAATTGCTTTACAATGGTGTGTCTGTTTCTGCTCTATAACAAAGTGAATCAGTTTTACATATACATATGTCCCCACATCTCCTCCCTCTTGCATCTCCCTCCCACCCTCCCTATCCCACCCCTCTAGGTGGTCACAGAGCATGAACTGATCTCCCTGTGCTATGCGGCTGCTTCCCACTAGCTATCTATTTTACGTTTGGTAGTGTATATATGTCCATGCCACTCTCTCACTTCGTCCCAGCTTACCCCTCCCCCTCCCCATATCCTCAAGTCCATTCTCTAGTAGGTCTGCATCTTTCTTCCCGTCTTGCCCCTAGGTTCTTCTGACCATTTTCTTTTCTTTCTTTTTTTTTATTTTTAGATTCCATATATATGTGTTAGCATATAGTATTTGTTTTTCTCTTTCTGACTTACTTCATTCTGTATGAATAAATTTTTTTCAATAATGTTAAGTTCTGTGTCCAGATTTTTTTTTTTGCATATAGATGTCTAATTATTCCAGCCTCATTTAACAAAAAAATTATCTTTACACCATTGAATTATCTTTGTTTCTTTGGCAAAGTTTAGTTGACTGTGTTTATGTGGATCTATTTCTGGGCTTTCTATTCTGTTCCACTGATCTATTTGTCTATCCTTTTGCCAACACCACACTGTCTTGATTAATGTAGCTTTATTGTAAATCTTGAACTCTGGACTGTCAGTCCGCCACCTTCAATATTGTGTTGGCTTTTCTGGGTCTTTTGCTTTTCCATATACAATTTAAGATCAGTTTGTTGATATTCACAAAATAACTTGCTGGGATGAGACTGCACTGAATCTATAGACCAAGTTGGCAATAATTGACATATTTACATGCAATCTGCTTTTAAAATGTTCCCATTTGACTTGAACCATTTTAACTGATAAGTAAAATATGGTAAGATCTAGTTATCAAGAAAATAAGATTGGTCTCAAAGGCTTAGTATCTCTATTCCTTTAACTCTAATACAAGGATCTGGTAAAATAATAAATGAATGGTGAACAGACCCTGTGGATTTGAATTGTGTAAGGGCAGTTTTCCCTCACTGCATGTTATTTGTGATCTAGAGGAGGAGCCTACAAATCAGAACAATTTATTTGATAACAAGTAAATCACCTGAACTGCTATGCTTTTCTCTTTAGGAAAAAAGGTTTATCTACTTCCCTTACCTGATAGAGCTGTTGTGAGACTGAGTTAATATTAGGGAAACTGTGAAAAGTAATGAGTGCTAAGCTGTAATCACCATGGTCATCAACATTGCCAATTGCCTCTGTTTTCCACTTCAGAAGTTTATATGTAACTGAAGAATATATTTTTTGTCTAAATTTGAAATTTGATTGGGTTATGAGAGTTTTGGATATAAACTGGTATTATGATTACAAATAAATTTAATGTCTAAGAAAAGCTACTGAAATGCTTAGATGTTAGGGCAGAGTACAGAAAATGTTTAAAGTAATTTTTGCTCTTTATCATTTACTGTTTTATTATTTATTACTTATATGTTTACTTTTTATTATTATACATAATAATAAAGTCTAAGTATGTTTATAATAGAAAATATAATTTGAATTCTGTTTCTAGTATTCTATTTCTAAAAAGATATGAAAAGCTGATTCAGAATATATTAAATTTAAGATTATGGGGATCAGGAGCAGGAAGTGGGTTAGGTTAATCCTCTTTTCTCTCCTTCAATTACTTGTTTTCCCAAGGTGGTGACTCCATTCTATATTTGAACGAGGACTAAAATATGTGTGTGTGTGTCTGTCTGTCTGTAAGACTTGAATATATGATAGAACAGAACTCAGTATAATACATGATAACGATTTATATTACCAATTAAAATGTACATATGGTTAGAAGATACCATACAAAAAATAGAATAGATTAGATTTTCTGAATTGAGATTGTGATTACAAAGGTTTTGGGTTAACTGATATCACGTTTTACTTTCTGTATCTTATTCATAAGCAACCAAAGCCATTTCACAAATCTTTGTAGTTCCATATTTCAAGATAGCCTTCTACCTAGTAACAAATTCAGTTAAACATTCTCAACTCTTTAGCTCTATAATTTTGGGCAACTTGATTTTTTGAACTCTCAACACTTCTGTTTAGAATACTGAGAATTGTGTTTTTCCCAGAAACAGGCCGTCTTAGTATTGTTGCCTTGTCAGCCATTGAGTGGGAGCAGCCTGTGGGAAGCGCAGCTTCACTACAAACCCTGCGCCTGAGATGGGCGCCAAGGCCAAAGGTCAATTATCCTTAGTCGCAGTTGTGAGAGATCTCAAAAGCATTTTTTTTTTTGGCCACAATAGTGGATGAGAGCTATTTTATTGTTAGAGGAACTACTAGGGCCAAAGAAATGAAAGTATCAAATGAAATCCAAAGTATTTAAGCACATGATTTTTGGGGAGTTTTGGGTGGTTTCAAGCTTGTTATCTCTTTTCAATCTCACAACAACCCTAAGGAACAAATCTTAGTATCCTTATATTAAATATATAAAAATTGAAGTTTAGATGACTGACATCATCTTGATTTTAAGGAGATGCTTGAACAGTATATGATGCTATATCTAACTCAGTTGCTAAGTGGAGGCCTTGGTTTGGTTGTAGAAAATATGTTTTGTGTTGAAGAAAATGATATAAGAATCAGAAATCATAAGGTAATCCTCCTTTATTCAGTTTTTAAAAGGTTGTAGCAAGCATTCTGATTCTTAGGAATTTAGAGAAAACAACAGTTGCAACATTTAGAATAATTAACCATAGACATTTCTGTCTATTCTGCAGGCTCCCCCGTGTTGGCTTAATTGCAATGTCAAAAGTCACATGCTTTTGAACTTTAATTTTCTCATTCCAAATAAGAGGAATCTGGCATCTTTTTGTGATCCTAGTCAGGTCACAAAATTTACACCAGCAAACTTCTTCTGCTATTGAGTCCTTCTGGCTTAATGGAAAATTTGAGGGAAGCACGTGTGAGATGCTATAAGTCCCATAGAAATAAAATAAACTGTCTGAATAATCCCGGTTTTCTGTTTCAAATTAAATTGCTCACCATTAAAATAAGATCTTGGGTTATATCTGTCTCTATTTACTATTAAGAATTAAAACCAGGAAAAAACTTTAAATATTTTAAAACAATTCATTTAAAATAACAATACTAAACCCATTACACGCTAACATAAGCAACATTTTTATGAAAAATAACTCCCAAACAAAAAGAACTAAGGGAGAAGAATGACATTATTTTATACTTTTGCAAATCTCTTTAATGTCTAATTTAATAGACAGTAGTCAATTCTTACATCTGTATCTTCATCTGCTGCAATTCATTCTTATGATTGAAGTACGTGAAGAAAATATGGCCTCATGCAGATATCTAGTTGTCATCACATAAAATTGTACGTATTCTTTGATACTACACCAAAACTCAACAAGTGGTTCTTTGGAAGATTAGTGTGTGAAATCTGAAATCATATCAATATACTTTTTTTAAAAAATTTATTTATTTATGGCTGTGTTGGGTCTTCGTTTCTGTGCGAGGGCTTTCTCTAGTTGTGGCAAGTGGGGGCCACTCTTCATGGCGGTGTGCGGGCCTCTCACTATCGTGGCCTCTCTTGTTGCGGAGCACAGGCTCCAGACGCGCAGGCTCAGCAGTTGTGGCTCACGGGCCTAGTCGCTCCGCAGCATGTGGGATCTTCCCAGACCAGGGCTCGAACCCGTGTCCCCTGCATTGGCAGGCAGATTCTCAACCACTGCGCCACCAGGGAAGCCCCTCAATATACTTTTGATACTTTGTTACATTAAAATCCGCTAGTTTATTATGCACTCTGAATGGGTCTTTTACCAGTGCATAATTTTACCCATGCATGTATGTAACACATACATTGGTCATTCAGAAAATATTAGTTCACGGAATTATACATATCTTCCAAATATCAAAACATCACATTTGTCAATATCACCACCAATTTCCTCAGAAAAATCTTAAGTATTGTGAGGCTCAAATTTTATCACTGGCAGCAAATTCTTGTGGTTTCTTCTGACGGATTTACTTCAGTCATTTTTGATAAAATACCTGCCAAACATTCATGTCTGAATAACCATAGTTTGTTATTAATTCTTTCAAGTAAAATGATATTTCATGAAAGACTGGCTAGTTCAGCTTGTGATTCAATTGCACAAGTGCTTTTCCTCCAGATCACCATCATACTTCAGTATACAGCAGAAGTGTATTTTATATACTTCCCATTTCATCACGTGGAATATTAAAATGATGTGTACTCAAGTTTCAAGATTTAGTGAAATTACACATTTTTACTGTTTCACCGAGGACATTCTTAAGGGAAATTATTTAATTAATTTAGTTATTAACTGTGGATCTGTTATGGTGAGAAATACTATGACTACTAGTGGTTTGGTGCAAACTGCCAGCGGTTTTATCCACCATTGCTTTTGTACCATCAGTGTAATTGTGAACACAGTAAAAAAATCAAGTAAAGTCTTAGAAGTATTATAACAACTGTTTTGATCTTGTATATCCACTAGATCTTGGATTCTCAAGGGGTTTGCCGACCATACTTTGTAAACCTCTGTTCAAGATTACAGTTAAGAACTCTTGAGACTGTCTTAGAATATTTGATCCATGAGGACAGGAATCCTTGTTTTGTTCATTTCTTTTTCCCAAGAACAGTCTGTAACACAGGATGTAAGTACAAACGTACTTCCTCATTGCATTAAAGAAAGAAACATTGAGTGTATGAATTCCAGTCCCTCTCCTCTCCCTTAACCCGTCACCACCAACTAGGCTATGTGCTGGATGGCTTTGTGATTTAGTTTTCTCATCTGTAAAATGGAGATAACATCAGTACATAATTTATAGGTTTGTTTTAAAGATGAAATGTCACAATGCATTAAAATGCCTCACAGAGTGACCAACAGGTAGTGGTGTTGTTTAGTTATTTAAAAATATGTTAAGTATCCACAGCTCTCTCAGTTAGAGTTAGGTTCTGTTGCCTATAATAGGGTTTCAATCAAAAGAGTAGTGTATCATACATTAATTAAGACCTAGGATAGCAGTTCAAGGCTTAGATGGTAGCTCCAGAATGTCTTCAGGCACGCAGGCTTCTATTTTCCTGTACTAATATTCTCCTACATGATTTTCATGGTAAGGTCACATCCTGATCCAATATAGTTGCTGAAGCTCCAGTTTTCACTTCTGCATTAAAGGCCAGAAGAGGGAAGAAAGGTAGAAAGATTTTTTATAAAGTCTGCCCCCAGCTGAGTCGGCTCCCTTTAATGAGATTTCTCAGAAGTCTCATACCCCAATTCTACATTTTGTTGGCTGCAACATGGTCACATACAAAGGAGGCAGAGAAGTTAGCCTTTTATTCTATGTATCAATATGCCTAGCTAAAAATTAGGGTTTCTCTACTAAGGAGAAAGAGGAAAACTGATGGCTTCCACCTATTGCTGGAACAATGCAGTAGGTCCTATGGAACATATAACATGAGTATATTCCGTCATGCAGAAGTCTGATTGATACAGATTCCTCTTGCTCCTCTGTGGAGATAACAACTCTTTGACCCAGCACTGAACCCAGCACCTCACCATAGGCCTTTATCTTCAGTGAAAGGCAGAGATTGTGCATTAGACTGTATCTAGTGCCTCTACATTCTCCCCAGGATCAAGCGATGGGAATTTATATGTACAGTGAGTCGAGTGTGATTCAGCTACACTGATGACTAACCATTTTAGGCTGAACTGAGAGCACTACAGCTTCTCTAAGTTTCCTGAATCTTATCCCAATTATATTTCATTTAATAACACTCAGTGATATATCTGGTGGCAGGGGAAATGAAACTACATGCTTTTATGGGATCATTCATCAAGAACTAATTGAAGCTTTCATACAGTTTAGTGCTGATAAAACAGTGTAACAATAAACAATAACAAAATTCACTGGAGAAGGATTTGTTTTGCAGTGAGGAAAATGGTTCTGTTTCGTCCTGGGATTCCTGGTTAAAAGAGTCTCCAGTTTACAAAGGATAAGCACAGGCTCCTCTGCATAATGACGGGGTGGAAGCTGTGTCAAATGTATTAGTGTTGCTCCAGTGGAGCCATTCTCAGCCTAAGTATCTGCTATTGTGTGGGACTCTGGCAGGAGGCTGCAGGACCAATAGGATTCTTAGAAGTTTCTTTCTGCTATTTATTGTTATTGTGCTTGCAGCAGCTCCGTCGTATTTTTTATTGGAAAATATGTGAATAACCTTAAGGGGTACTTTAACAAAATCTAGATTAAAAAAAAATAAAATCCCAGTTTAAGAAGTTTCTGTTTGAATACTTCTGTTTATGGAGTTGGTTTCCTTTTTGTCAGTGGAATTCCTGTTCTTCCATATGTGGTGTTTGCACATTTGGCTGAACTGAAAAGGAAGAAATAGAGAATAGACACCTTACTCATTTTCTTGGAAGTGATTTAAAGGAAATATTAGCAAAATGAAATGTATGAGAAATGTGCTGCAAACCGCTGTAGACCTGAAAATTCATTTGCTGTATTTATATGACTTAGATAGCAGTAAGGATGATACTATAGGTGCTGAATTTACCTGGTAACTGGTATGTCCTATACGTAATAACCACAGATTTTGTTGGTAAAACATATTACCTACACTCAACTTGACTCTAGGCAATTAGACTGGACTCTCTACTATCACCATTTTAAAATTGCTCAGATACCATTAAATGGATACAGATTTTAGAAAAATGATCATCATATAAGACTCATAAGATGATATAAATGACCCTGTTTCATAGACACAGTTAATGTTGATTAATGTGTCTTGAAAACCTATCTACAAAACAAGAAACCCTAGTAATGTAGATATAGTCAGATACTGTAATTTTAATATGCAAATTTTTCTTCAATTTTGTTTTGCATTATAAAAAGTAATTTCTCTTAAGGGGTTTTTAAACAATGATTTTCTGAAAATCTTAATACATCTTAAACAAAGTACTACAAGCCTAAATTAGTCCCTAAAAGGAGAGGAATTTAGAGAGACCACAATCACTCTTTCCCTTTGCTAAGAAGCCAAATTAATGCTTCGTGTACTTAGTTGCCAGTCACTTCAGTTAATTTGTAGCACTGTTAATGAGTGAAGGATAAACTCATATCATGACAAGTAAGTATAAATATAATAGATAAAATAATAATTGTAGATTTCATAACTTTCATTTTGTAAAGCATATTTGACTTTCCATGTAGCTATGCCAAACAGAATTCTATGGCAAAGACATCTAAAGATGGTAATGACAGATTAGCATAAATTAAGTTGGCACCATTCTGTAATGCTTCCACTGTGGTTCTCAAACACACTAGGCAGCTTCTATGCCAGGACCTTTCCTCTGTATGACAGACACCCACCCTCTTTCTTGATATTTCCACTGAGCTTGCTCACTCATGTCTTTTGGGCTCTGATCAAGTGCCACCTTCTCAGTGAGGTCTTCCTGACTACCTTATTTTGTATTGCAATTCTCACCCCCAAATCATATATCCTAATTGCTACCTGCTTTATTTTTCTTCATAAACACTTATTATTATGTGACACCCCAGTATTATCTATTTATTTGTTTGCTAACTATACTTTCTAGAGTTTAAACTCTGCGAGGGCAGGTAGTCTGTATGTTTTATCTGTTGCTGGATCCCAGAGCCTGAAATATAATAGGCATTCAAGTGATATATGCTGAGTAAATGGATTAGGGTTCTAGACCTCCCATATCTCACACACTAGCACTTTGAACTTAGGCAAGGCACTTAACCTACTGATTTCTGTTTCCTGAGAAATAGTGATGCCTCTTACATTTTGCTGATTGAACAGAACACTATAGATGAAAGATTTTGCTAAGGGCAAATGATGTTTTGCTGTTGAAACATCAAATGGCTTTCAGGAAACCCTGTAAAAGTAATAGATTTTGGCTTGCTTGGATTATCTGGCTTACAGGAGATCTAGACTTGGTTTAGGGAGTTGGTTTTGGTACACTAATTAAAGCTATGAACCCTTTGCCTATTGTTAACTTGCTAGTGCTAGAGCAATCAGTTAATCGTGTGACCAAAAGCAGGAGGTGATTGATAGAAACAGATTTTAGAGGTGACATTTAGATGTGAGACAGAATTTGAGGGATGGTAATTTAGGTAGGGTAAAGGTGGTAGGATGCTAAAGCTAATTGGCCTACATGAGAATTAAACAGGTGAGTGTGGCCTCACTTATAGCATGTTATTAAGAAAAGTGGGGCATTATCTTAGAAAGGGTAGTATGATGGTTAATTATATGTGTCAGCTTGGTTAGGCCATGGTGTCCAGGTATTTGGCCAACCATTAGTCTAGATGTTGTTCTGAGGGCACTTTGTACATGTGATTAACTTCTACAATCAGTTGATTATTTATTTATTTATTGTTTAAGTCTGAGTTTAATTTTAAACAAATTTATACGACATTTTTTTTCTGTAAATCATCCTATATATATTTTTTAAATCAGTTGATTTTAAGTAAAGGAAATTACCCTTGATAATGTGGGTGGTGGGCCTGGGCCTCATCCAACTAGTTGAAGGCCTTAAGTGTAAAAAACTGAGGTTTCCTGTAGCAGGAATTCTGCCTCAGGACTGTTATATAAAAATCACACCTCAATTTCTAGCCTGCCTGTTTCCCCTATGGATTTGCTAACTCCCACATTGCTGTGAGCTAATTCCATGTAATCTCTCTCTCTCTCCCTTTCTCTCTCTCTCTCTTTATCCTATTGGCTCTGTTTTTCTGGAGAACCCTAACTGATACGAGTAGTAATCTGTGGTTTACAATTCCCGATTTGGGGATTACTTTGAGGATTAAATAAAACAGTGTATGCTAATTTCATGATAAAATGTTATCACACAGTAGGTGCTCAAAGAGTGGTCATTCTCATTATGGTGATAGTGGAGATGATCAGGTGATATGTTTACCAATGGAGACTGGTCCTCAATTAGCCTATGATAGCATCCACCGAGTACCTGAAGTTAGCTGACTGATTTGACAAGTCAAATTCAAATAAAGGAAAGGAGTTCAGTCTCTTAGAATAGGTGGTCAAAATATGAAGGAAAATTGAAAGCAAATTCGTTTATGTAACTACAGGGAGAATAGTGGTTGCAAAGGGTATAAATTCTTGAGTCAACAGCCTGGGGTTCATATTCCATCTTTCCTTCTCACCTACCATATGATATTATTTGTGAAATGGGTATAATAATGCTTTCCCCACAGGCTTATTCCACAGGTGGAATTTTAGTAAAATTTTAGTAAAACAAATTATATAAAACATTCAGGACTGTATCTGTCATAGTTTCCTCCTCATACAACAAATTAGCATCAAATTTCCCAATTTTTGAAATTTAGACTTCAGTCTTTGTATGCCAAATGAGGGGTCAGTTTCATAATTGGAGACAGACACTTTATTCTTTTCCCCTCCAGGTAAATGAAACTTTACTGAGACAAAAGAATATTGATAAAGCACAAGCAAGTTTTCATGCAGTTTTGTGTTGACTAAGACTTCATAGAGAAGAAAAGGATGGCTCCCTTGCCATACAGGGTGTTGCAGAGTTAAAGCCTCTCACCCTTATAGGCAGGTTCATAGAGAAGAAGTGGAGTACACCCCAAAATCAAGGATCCTCAGGAAGTCCTTCAAGGGCAGCTTTAATTTGCTTATCCCAGCAGATTCAAGAGTAGCAACAAGGGCCCGGGTGTGCTCTGTCATTGCGAAGTCAACTAGGGGACATTGATAACAAAACTAAGTTCTTTACAGAGTTACAGAGTAAAAGAAACCAGAGTCATTGTCAGCTTTATAAAATATGTATTTTATTATATGTCCATTTGTGTATTTTAACATCAGTAGTGCTTATTAATGAAGCTTTATTCAGTCTCAGGAATATCATTTAATTTGAAATAAAGAAACAGAGAGTAGTTCTAATACCATAAATGTATCTTCTGCAAACACTACAAGAAAAAGGCACTTGTTATAAAAAGGAAGGAACAGATTAATCTGATTATAATATTATTTCTTGAGAAACTAAGGCATAATGAAGAATACTTTAGAAAACCAAATTTGGTATAATGTTATAACAGAGATATATTTCATCTAAATAATTAAGAAACTGAATCGATGAATTTGCACCATATAACTAAAAAGTGGCAATAATAATAATAATAATAAAATCTTTAAAAGCAGAGTGCATGCTACCAGGTGTGCTGAGTGTGCCTAGGGCTAAGGCTCTGGCCAGCACTTCTCCAGCAGGACATGCCTGGGAGTGAGTCAGGAAGGCAGGTAAGTCTGGGATACCTTCAGGCAGGTAGAAGCAGAAATATAGGTAGGCAGTGTTCTGCTAGAGCATCTGGGGTCAGAGACCAGGGGCTGAAGCAGTCTGGATTGGGGGTGAGCTGAAAGCATGGTCATTAAGACAAGGTGGATTGAAAAAAGAGGTGGGAGGTGAGGCAGCAGCCATGTTGTGTTCACCGGTACCAAAAAGAAGGGTTCGCTGGTACCAAAAAGAAGGGAGGATTAAGGCAGACATGAGGCCAAAGTTCACCGTTTTTTTAAATTTTCAAATTGTTAATAGCTTTATTTGATTTAATCATACATATTACAGACTTTTTAATGTCTTCCCATTTACATCACGTACCTTTTTTTATTGTATCACACTGATACATAATCTATTTTTAAGAATTTCATCTTATTTAAATGAATATAAATCCATATTGTCACTTTCAAAAATTTGCATAATAATTTATTTGATGACGCTACCAACACATATTTTATCCATTTCTTTAGATGGGCATTTAGGCTTTTTATAGTTTTTTTTCTAATTTAAATGCTAGTGTAATAACCAATCTTTAAAACTACTGGGGTTTTCTTTTTATGGTTATTTCAAGTGTAAATAAAATACATTTTTCATCCTGAAAGTAATAGAATCACATGAAGAAAGTTTGGAAAACAGAAAAATTAAATAAAGCATTTATACTTCTACCATTACAATGTATCATCATTTTGGCTTACTGTTTTAGGATCTTCTTGTTGTCCTAATTTTTATCACCTTTAATTATCTGATAGGCAACCATACCTACAGAGCTGAGGTCCCTCAAACCTCAGCTCTGAAGTTATGCCAACATGCCTCAAGACAGAGTATAGGGTAAAGGGAAGGGAGACCGTGATAATCAGCAGCTTCTTCAGGCCAAGAGAGATGATGGTACCTCTTCCACGTATGAAACAGATCTCATGGAGGCTGACTTTCTGCATCCTGTCTGTTAGCCTGGCTGCATCTGTCATTCCAGGGCCAGCCTGAGCTTCTGGTCCTAGAATGTTATTGGGTTGAATGCTATGAAAACTAGTATTTATTAATAAGACAAACTATACTTGTAGCATTGTATACATTATCCTATTTAATCTTTACAACACTTTGAGGTAGATATAACAAGTCTCTTTTTGTAGATAAGATTATTGGTTCAGAAAGGTTAAGTAACTTGGCCAAGATTACATTACATAGCGGAACTGGAATTGAAATCTGTAACTATGAGCCTCTGAAATAAACTTGTGAATAGCATACCGATGTCCTAGGGTATGTGGATGTGGCAATAGGTGGTAGTAGGTTCCAAAATCTAATTCTTCTTGATTATATCCTTCTCTTCAGTGACACACTAGAGTTGTCATTTTGTGAATTAGAAATGTGGGAACATATAAGACTCAAAATAACCTTCACTTATGTGATAGATGGGTTAGTGATGCTGTAAATTTGGTTATATGTTTTGTAAGTTTGAGGACATATAAGGTGAACTCTGTTGGCTTAGCTCTACCACATAGGTGACCTAGCCAAAGGTTTTGATGATAAGGAACCCAGGATATTTTAGGGCTTAAGAGAGAGTTTCAGATGATAGTATCACTTGTGATAACGATTTATCTTTGGTTGTACCACATACCAGGGGTGACTAGCAAGGAAGAGAGATTGAATGAGGCATGGACGGGCATAATTGGCACTGGAGAAAGAGTAAAGAAACTGACTAGAATTAATATATTTTATAGAAATTAAAAGTAACTTCTCATGAGATTAATGAATCAAAGTGTTCTACTTCCATCTGATCCAAAGTGAATGTCTGTAGTTTAGGGAGAAACCAATCTAGTACAGTCGTACCTCAGAAATACTGTGGGTTCGGTTCCAGACCACTGCAATGAAGTAAATATCAAAATAAAGCAACTCACAATTTTTGTTTTGGTTTCCCAGTGCATGTAAAAGTTATATTTACACTATACTGCAGTCTATTAAGTGTGCAATAGAATTATATCTAAAAACAATTTACATACCTTAATTTAAACATACTTCATTGCTGAAAAATGCTAATCATCATCTGAGTCTTCAGCAAGTTGTCTCTTTGCTGGTGGAGGGTCTTGCCTCGATGTTGATGGCTGCTCACTGATCAGGGTGGTGGTTGCTGAAGGCTGGGGTGGCCGTGGACATTTCTTTTAATAAGACAACAATGAAGTTTGCTGACTCTGCCTTTCACAAATGACTTCTCCGCAGCATGCAATGCTGCAGATAACATCTTACCCATAATAGAACTTCTTTCAAGATTGGAGTCAATCCTCTCAAACTCTGCTGCTGCTTTATCAGCTAAGTTTACGTAATATTCTAAATCCTTTGTCCTTTGTTGTCATTTCAGCAATCATCACAGCATCTTCACCAGGAGTAGATTTCATCTCGAGAAACCACTTGCGTTGCTTAGCCATAAGAAGCAACTCCTCATCTATTCAAGTTTATCATGAGATTGCAGCAATTCAGTCACATCTTCAAGCTCCATTTCTAATTCTAGTTCTCTTACTATTTTCACCACAGCTGAGGAAATCTTGAACCCTTCAAAGTCACTCATGAGGTTGGTATCAACTTCTTCCGAATTCCTATTAATGTCTATATTTTGACCTCTTCCCATGAACCACAAACGTTCTTAATGGTGAGTATTTTCCAGAAGGTTTTCAATTTACATTTCCCAAATCCATTAGAGGAATAACTATGGCAACTACAGCCTTATGGAATGTATTTCTTAAATAATAAGACTTGAAAGTCCAAATTACTCTTTGATCCATGGGCTTCAGATTGGATGTTGTATTAGCAGGCATGAAAACAACGTGAATATCATTGTGTATGTCCATCAGAGCTCTTGGGTGACCAGGTACATTGTCAGTGACAGTGTATTTTGAAATGAATCTTTATTTCTGAGCAGTAGGTCTCAACAGTGGGTTTAAAATATTCAATAAACCATGTTGTAAATAGATGTGTTGTTATCCAGGCTTTGTTGTTCCATTTGTAGGGCACAGGCAGAGTAGACATAGCATAATTCTTAAGGGCCCTAGGATTTTTTGGAATGGTAAATGAGTACTGGCTTCAACTTCAAGTCACCAGTTGCAATAGCCCCTAACAAAAGAGTCAACCTGTCCTTTGAAGTTTTGAAACCAAGCATTGAGATTTCTCTAACTATGAATGTCCTAGATAGTATATTCTTCCAATATAAGGCTGGTTCATTTACACTGAAAATCTCTTGTTTAGTGTAGCCACCTTCATGAATTATCTTAGTTAGATCTTCTGAATAACTTGTTGCAACTTCTACATCAGCACTTGTACTTTTATCTTGTAGAAATGGCTTCTTTCCTTAAACCTCATGAACCAAACTTTGCTGGCTTCAAACTTTCCTTCTGCAGCTTCCTTACCTCTTTCAGCCCTCATAGAATTGAAGAGAGTTAGGGCTTTGCTCTGGATTTGTCTTTGGCTTAGGGGAATGTTGTGGTTAGTTTGATTTTTCTAACCAGACCATTAAAACTTTCTCCATATCAGCAAGTCTGTTTCACTTTATCATTTGTGTGGTCACTGGAGTAGCACTTTTAAGTTCCTCTAAGAACTTTTCTTTCGTATTCAAAACTTGGCTAACTGTTTGGTGCAAGAAGCCTAGATTTAGGCCTTTCTTGGCTTTTGATACCCTTTCCTCACTAAGCTTAGTCATTTCTAGCTTTTGTTTTTAAAGTGAGAGCTGTGTGACACTTCCTTTCACTTGAATACTTAAGGGTCATTGTAGGGTGATTAATTGGCCTAATATCAATATTATCGTGTCTCACAGAATAGGGATGCCCAAGGAGAGGGACAGAGACAGGGGAACAGCTGCTTGGTGGTGCAGTCAGAACATACACAACAGTTATTGATTAAGTTTGTCATCTTGTGTGGGCGGGGTTCATGGTGCCCCCAAACAATTTCAATAGTAACGTCAAAGATCACTGATCACAGATCCCCATAACAAATTTAATAATAAGGATAGAGTTTGAAATATTGCTAGAATTACCAAATGTGGCATAAAGACAAGAAGTAAGCCAATGCTGCTGGAAAAATGGCACCAATAGACTTGCTTGTTGCAGGGTTGACACAAACCTTCAATTTGTAAAAAATTCAATATTTAACAAGTGCAATAAAATGAGGTATGCCTCTGTAGAGAATAGACTAGGTAGGGCCCTAGTACAATAGATATCTATTACTTTTTTGGACCATCAACTTCCCATTTTTTCTAAGTCTGTGTCTTCCCCAGTCCTGCCATCCATATTGCAGCAGCAGGATCAACCTTACAACCAGGTGACTTCAGTTGACAGGTTTGTGGTGGGCAATTTGCCAGATATGGAACACTGAGTCCCTATCCTGGAGATTTAGAATTTGGGGCCAAGAATGTCATGCTTTCACTGGGGGTCTGGACTGTTAGGAACAGTCATATGACCATATGTCCTGGCCTGTGGACCAGAGATTAAGAAGCAATGACAGAAAGAAAGAAAAATAAACCAGAACCTCAGGGAGATACAGAGAAGAAAATTGCTCATATCTAGTTTTTCTTCAGGCCCCGTCCCATTGTTATATTTGGGTTCAGTGAGATGTCTCATAACTTTATAAAATTCTGTTTCTATATTAAACAGTTTAGAGCTGGGTTTCGCTTCTAACCACAACATTTCTATTATAATTAGTCTTAAACTAAGTTTGAAATTAGTGGAGTCAAGAGCAAAAAGTGTGGCAGCTTCCATGTTTGATATGCAAGCTAGGTTATCTATATAAGAAATATGAAAAACTTAGTGGCTTTCTAAATTCAGAATCAGATGCCACTGTAGTCAACTATATTAATAAAGGTGACTCTTAGTTCTTGAGGAAAATATGACATTTAACTAACAGTACCAAAGGCAATCTCTCACCTTTTGGAAAGGTCTTTTTACTCTTTAATATGATTGTTAAAATAGCGATGGATTTTTTTTTCATGGCTGGCGCTGTGGAAAAGAGAATAGGAATAACTTGACCACAGTGAAAGTTTCATTTCCGAATTATTTTCAAACTACTTATATAAAAGAGCAACCAAACCAAAGCAAACAAACCCCTCCTATTCCAACTTATTTTATAAGGAAATGTGCATTTCAGACAGCTAGAAGTAAAACAAATACAAGAAATTAAATATTTTAAAGAAAATCTATCCATTGAAGTTTAATTATGTTGGAGAGAACCAATATTGAAAAGTGTTTAATAATAATTGCCCCTTTAACAATCTAGAATTTCTGAAAATATTATATATACTCTAAATTTTTTTTAGATTTTATTTTATTTGTTTATTTTTTAACATCTTTATTGGAGTAAAATTCCTTTACAATGGTGTGTTAGTTTTTGCTTTATAACAAAGTGAATCAGCCCTCTTGCGTCTCCCTCCCATCCTCCCTATCCCACCCCTTAGGTGGTCACAAAGCACTGAGCTGATCTCCCTGTGCTATGTGGCTGCTTCCCACTAGCTATCTATTTTACATTTGGTAGTGTATATATGTCCATGCCACTCTCTCATTTCGTCCCAGCTTACCCTTCCCTCTCCCCGTGTCATCAAGTCCATTCTCTACGTCTGCATCTTTATTCCTGTCTACTCTAACATTTGTACGTGATATGTCTTAGTGATACATCAAGAAAAGAAAATATCAATTAATAACTTTCAGATATATGTTCAGGGCTCAAATCATTAACAAATTTTATTTCCACTTTCTGGCTGAAAAATAATAAATATAATCTCTTATCGTATGTTACAGTATTCTGAGAAGCATGACTTCCTGAACAGTATATATTTCAGGTCTACATATATGCTATTATAGTCAATGTAGAATTTTTCTTTGCAAACTGTTTAAATAAATGCAACATATTACACAAAATAAACCTAAAACTTTACTTTTGAATAATTTATTTCTTTTTTATAAATGTAACATGTTTTCATGATAGAGGGTTTGTAAGATATATAAACATCAATCTGAAACTAAAATCATGGGAAATATATCTACTGGCTCACTGTTAATAATTTGGTGTTGTTAATTCTAGTATCTTTTCATATAGGTTAAAGTATAGTAAATGTGTCACGAAAGGAATGGAAAGCAGTGACAAACTGGGAAGATGTTTGTAGCATGTAGAGCAAAGGATTTCATATTCTCTCTAAAACATGTCTACATGGCTTTTAATATCTTCATAGAAATATATGTGTATATTAATTATATATATACATAGAAATATATTGTATATTTATGTTATACACTTGTATATATCAATAACATTTATTTACACTTGTATGTGTAAATAAGATTTTATTTAATATATCTAGCTAGCTCCTTGTTGATGGAACATTAGCTCAAAATTTTTGCTCTTATAAATAATCCTGCAATTAACATTCTTGTACATAAATCCTGGAAACATCTATAATTATTTCTTAAGAAAAACTATTAATAGAGAAATCACTGCATCAAGAGAAATGAGCATTTTTAAGGCTCTTGACATGTCTTGCCAGATGAGATTAAGATAATTTTTAAAATATGCTTTAAGATATTTAACATATTGTCTTTGTACTAAGTATAATAAAATATGGTCATTACCCACCTCGTCATGGGTCTCTTCCAAGTGTATCTGCCCCAACTCCTCTCCTGAAGAAACTGAGGTCAACAAGCTGGTGTAGCTTTCTATTTGCTCATGCAAACATATGCAAACATATGTATGAAGTGTGTTTCTTCATTTTTACCACCAAATAGAACCATATTAATGACATTAATCAGTGTCATTATTTCTGTCAAAAATATTACGTACATCAAGGAGGTTTATTCCCTATATTTTCTTTTAAGAGTTTTATATTTTACAGTCTTACATTTAAGTCTTTAATCCATTTTGAGTTAATTTTTGTGAGTGGTGAAAGATAGGGGTCCAGTTTCATTCCTTTATTTGTGAGTACCTAGTTTTCCCAGCACCACTTATTGAAGAGACTGTCTTTTCTCTGTTGAGTATTCTTGGCTCCCTTGTCAAATAATAGCTGGTCATACATTCATGGGTTTATTTCTGGGCTTTTGATTCTGTTCAATTGGTGTGTGTGTCTGGTTTTTTTTTTTTGTTTTGTTTTGTTTGTTTTAAATTATAGTGTGCTAAATAAATATTAGCTTTATTTTTAAAATTTTCCCATACATTTATAATCAACACTAAGTTTTAAATATTTTAACAAATATTTTTAAAAAATTTTTATTGGAGTAGAGTTGATTTATAGTGTTGTGTTAGTTTCTGCTGTACAGCAAAATGAATCAGTTATACATATACATATATCCACTGTTTTTTTAGATTCTGTCCCCATATAGGTCATTACAGAGTGAACAGAAATATAGGTCAATGGAACAGGTTAGAAAGTCCAGAGATAGACCCAAGCAGCTGTGCTCACCTAATCTATGACAAAGCAGGCAAGAATATACATACAATGAGAAAAGACAGTCTCTTCAGTAAGTGTGGCTGGGCAAACTGGACAGCTACATGTAAAAGAATGAAATTAGAACACTCCCTAACACCATACGCAAAAATAAACTCAAAATGGATTAAAGACCTAAATGTAAGGCCAGACACTATAAAACTCTTAGAAGCAAACACAGGCAGAACACTCTTTGACATAAATCACAGCAATATCTTTTTGGATCCACCTCCTGGAGTAATGAAAATAAAACCAAAAATAAACAAATGGGACCTAATTTAACTTAAAAGCCTTTGCACAGCAAAGGAAACCATAAAAAAGTGAAAAGACAGCTCAGAGAATGGGAGAAAATATTTGCAAATGAAGCAACTGGCAAGGGATTAATCTCCAAAATATACAAACAGCTCATGAGGCTATATCAAAAAAAAACAAACAACCCAGTCAAAAAATGGGCAGAAGATCTAAATAGACATTTCTCCAAAGAAGACATACAGATGGCCAAAAAGCACATGAAAAGATGCTCAACATCACTAATTATTAGAGAAATGCAAATGAAAACTATAGTGAGGTATCATCTCACACAGATCAGAATGGCCATCATCAAAAAATATACAAACAATAAGGCTGGAGAGGGTGTGGAGAAAAGGGCACCCTCCTACACTGTTGGTGGGAATGTAAATTGGTACAACCACTATGGAGAACAGTATGGAGGTTCCTTAAAAACCTAAAAATAGAGCTACCGTATGATCCTGCAGTCCCACTCTTGGGCATATATCCAGAGAAAACCATAATTCGAAACCACCCCAACGTTCATTGCAGCACTATTTACAATAGCCAGGGCATGGAAGCAACCTAAATGTCCATTGATAGAGGAATGGATAAAGAAGATGTGGTACATATATACAATGGAATATTACTCAGCCATAAGAAAGAATGAAATAATGCCATTTGTAACAACACGGATGGACCTAGAGATTGTCATACTGAGTGAAGTTAAGTCAGACAAAGACAAATACCGTATGATATCGCTTATATGTGGAATCTAAAAAATACAAATGAACAAATACAAATGAAAAAAATACAAATGAAAAAGTACAAATGAACTTATTTACAAAACAGAAAGAGAGTCACAGATGTAGAAAACAAACTTAAGGTTACCAGCGGGGACAGTGGGGTGGGGGGAAGGGATAAATTGGGAGACTGGGATTGACATATACACACTACTATATATAAAATGGATAACTAATAAGGACCTACTGTATAGCTCTGCTCATACTCTGTTTGTGTGTGTGTGTGTGTTTTCACTTATTTTTATTTTTTTAACTTTTTATTTTATATTGGAGTATAGTTGATTAACAATATTGTGTACAACAAAGTGATTCATTTATACATATACATGTATCAGTACTCTGTATGTGTCTGTTTTTATGCCTGTACCATACTGTCCTGATTACTATAGCTTGAAATCAGGAAGTGTGGTGCCTCCAGCTTTGTTTATCTTTCTCAGGAATCCTTTGGCTATTTGGGGTCTTTTTTGTATCCATACAAATTCTAGGATTTTTTTCTTTTACTTTTATAAAATAGTGCCGTTGGAATATTGATAGGGACTGCATTTAACCTATAGATGGCTCTGGTTAGTATGACTTTTCCATGATTTTCAATGAGAGTTTCTTACTCTTGTCTGATATTTGTTTTGCTATTGGAGCATTAAACTATTAATTGCTTTCTATAAATGAAAGTACTAATCCTTTGCTTGCTATATATGTAGGATGTATGTTATTTTTCTTTTATTTTACATTATGGAGATTGTATTTTTGAAGGAAAATTTTTAACTATTGTGTAGTCAATCTATCAAGTTTCCATAAAGGTTTAAATTTATCCAGCATTCACATATAATTTATGTGGTAGAATCAATTGTCTATTTTTATCTGCTGTGTTTAAGAAAGTCTTAAACACTATATATGTGATACTTATTTTACATGATAATATATTCTTCATAGCTACAATTCTGGGTCTCACACATATGTTAAATCAAATTTATATGTATTTGACTTGTAGTCAGAATTTTGTCAAAGATCCATTTTCATATTTGTTAGTAATATGTGGATAATGTGAAAGCCATATAATATATTTATAGATTAATCTTTTCCACTACTTGTAAACTTTCAATATGTAAGTGTTGCAAGACATTTCAGGACTTTAGAGGTTATGATTCAAAGAAACTGATTTGAGTTTTCAGGAGTAGAACCAAAGAAAATACTTCATTGTTTGCTGAGTTTATATGGGTTTTTACTTGAGAGTTTGGTAGTAGTAGAAAAAATAATATGAAAAATTGCTGTAACAGAAGCAAATAGTTTGAAAATTTGAACTAAACAGGAACAGACTCACAGATCTAGAAATCAAACTTATGATTACCAAAGGGGAAACGTGGGGGGAAGTGATAAATTAGGAGTTTGAGATTAACATATACACTCTACCATATATAAAATAGATAACTAACAAGGACCTACTGTATAGCACAGGGAACTCTACTCAATGTTCTGTAATAACCTATATGGGAAAAGAATCTGAATAAGAATGGATATATATACTAAAAAAAGAAAATAAATACTACCACACAAATTAAAATTATTACTAGACATTTTAAGAGGCTCTATTTATATAATAAAACTGGTTAAAACTTGTGATCTTTTTAGATCACAAACATCGTTTTCAGTTTGCTACTTCTAATCTGAGTTAACGACCATTTGAAATTTGAAGAATTTGTTTCTGACCAATTTATTTATCTGAAACACTCACTAAACAATATTTTATTTGTATATTATTGTAGTTTTCAGGTTTTTCATTTGTAACTAATACTTTACACTTACTTGGTACTTTGCAGCTTTTACTACCAAAGTCTAAAGTGATACTTAAAATAGCCCTGAAATAAGAAGAACTACTAATCGATACAGTGGCTTTTCCTTATAGAGTTCACATTTAAATTATTGACAAGATTTACACACAGAGAATATTTATTTCCAAACTATACCACGCTTTTTCAGGAACAGTTATAGAACCAAAGGAGGTCACATAAATATTACTGATATTGATATTGCTAAAAATATTTAACAATTACTGCTGTTTCTTCTGTGCCAGGCTTAGTTTCGGCTCAACAAGTATCATCTTATTTAATTCTACAAACAACCGTATGTAGCAAGTCTCTTATGTTACCCATCTTACAAATGAGGAACCTAGTGTTTAGAGAAATTGCCAGCTATCTCAGTGAGGGAAAGCTAGAATCTCTCAGTTGCGAAGTTCTTATTCTTGTTCATTAAAATTTACTGACCTTATAGATATGCACTTTTTTAAAGCTGATATAAAATAATTTAGAAAAAAGTTCTGTAGGAATTGAAACTATAGGCAGATAATGTCAGTACAAATGTTAGTATTTAAAATGCCTTTTAAGAGTAACCATGATGTCTTCTTGGGTAAGATTGAGCACTGCTTTACTCCTTCTCATCCTCAATCTGTGCCAATCCTCAAAAACTTTGGTTCCAACAAGGAATCTTTGTGACATTCCATACATTCACAGTTTATCATAAAAGCAATTAAAAAACAAACCACTTTCTTAAACAATTTGTTTTCTAACATGTATGTCACAGATGAAGATATGTATATCTTATAGATATGAAATCCACAGGCAAGGTTTATGAAATGGTCTCATTATGAAACAGTGACTTTAAGACCAAACTTTTCTTATGTAAATGTGTAAATTTATCATTACTTGATTTTCTAATACTAGAATTTTCAACTTTTTGAAGTTGATAAAGCTTAAAGCTATATATTTATCTTCCTAACAGCCCCATCCACCTGAATTCAGTTGTATGCCTTGTCCGGATTTTAATATTAATGTTGAATGATATTAGGTTTATTTAGATTTTTTATAAAAAGAATTTTGCAATTTGTCTTGAAGTAACGCAGAGAAGTCCATAAAGCTTTTCTGAACACCCCCCACACTTCTATTTACCTTAATACAGGCAATTTACAATAGTCCAGTTAACATAGAAAAATCACTTTCAGATTATATATCCCCGTATTTTATTTTTATTTTTTTACCATTTTATTATTTTTTTTATTGAAGTATAGTTGATTTACAACATTATATAAATTTCAGCTGTACAACATAGTGGTTCACAATTTTTAAATTTATAGTGATCATAAAATATTTGCTATATTCCATGTCCCCCATTTTTAATGTTCTCATTTTGCACATCAGATATTTCTGGGTTTTTTTAAAAAAATTATTTATTTATTTATTTTTGGCTGTGTTGGGTCTTCGTTTCTGTGCGAGGGCTTTCTCTAGCTGGGGCAAGCGGGGGGCCACTCTTCATTGCGGTGCGCGGGCCTCTCACTATCGCGGCCTCTCTTGTTGCGGAGCACAGGCTCCAGACGCGCAGGTTCAGTAGTTTGTGGCTCACGGGCTCAGTCGCTTCGCGGCATGTGGGATCTTCCCGGACCAGGGCTCGAACCCGTGTGCCCTGCATTGGCAGGCAGACTCTCAACCACTGCGCCACCAGGGAAGCCCCAGATATTTCTTAATAGAATTAAATAGGAGGATATTTTCTACTAATTAATCCTCAAAACACAATATGTATTACACAAATATTATTACATATAACAGACAAGCAGTACAGTCATTGTTTTTTTTTTTTTTTAATTATTAGTTGAAGGAACTGAGACTCTGTGAGGTTAATTGATTTGCCCAAGATCACATATGGTGTAAGTGGTTAACCCTGGTTGGAATGCTTTTTTGAAAATAAAAGTATGTAATTATTGCTTCTTCATAAATAGTTGCTAGTTTTACAGAATCTAATTTATCATTAAAATAAATAAAGACCATCATTCAAGCACTCCAGCTAGAAAAATAAAATCATGTCTTCTTTTTAACCTGACTTTTTCATTCAGTGTTACACTGTATAAGTGTTGTTCTACAAGGTCACTTAACTGCTATCTAGTATTTCATGTGCAAGAATGTATTTTAATCAATACATGTATTTTAATTCCATTTTCTTACATTTCTTTTTAATTACATTTCCGTTAACACTGAAATAAATATATATTTAACTTATAATGTATTTTGATTCTTAAAACACATTCCTAAAAGTGGAATTTTTATGGTTAAAATACTATATTAAAGCCTATATTCAAATTGTTAAACAAAAGTAAATTGAATTTACAGTTTTTACTAAATTATAGTCTAGTTTCTGAAAATTTATCAATTTACTATAATTTTAAGTATCACATTTTTTATGTAAAGTGTTCTTCAAATTATTTTTGATTTAATTTTGTTTTCTATTCTATTGCAGTATTTATTTCTTCATAAACATCACCATATTAAATTATTATATTTATGTACAGTAGTCCCTCAGTATCTGTGGAGAATTGGTTAGGGACCCCCCTGGATACCAAAATTCAGAGATGCTCATTCCTTTATATAAAATTATGTAGTATTTGCATGTAGCCTACACACATCTCCCCGTATATTTTAAATCATCTCTTGATTACTTATAATACCTAATACAGTGTAAATGCTATGTAAATAGTTGTATATACAATGTAACTCCTATGTAAATAGTTACCAGTGCACAGCAAACTCAAGTTTTGCTTTTTGGAACTTCCTAGAATTTGTTTTTCGAATATTTTGATCAGCGGTTGGAACCTGCAGATAGGGCCAACTGTATATTTTAATACACAATACAGAAAATAGTTTTTTTTCAGTCCTACCTTATCTAATTTATTTTCTTAAAACACTAGGAACATTTTTTTCAAGTTTCATTACAAAAAATCTATTGGAAATTTGACTGGAATTTCTAATTTGGAAAGTTTGTAATACTGACTCTTTAAAAGCAGAACTTTATATCTCTATCCATAATATTTTAAGTCTCTAAGTTAAATTTATGTTATTTCTATACATATTTCTATACACTTCTTATTAAATTTCTTTTGAGGAATTTAATATTTTTATATATTTGTGTCCAAGGAGGGTTATTATTTTCATATTACATTTTATAATTAACGTTGACTGGTATATAAGAAAATCATTGTCTTTTGAAATATTAGTTTATCATCATAAAGAACTTATTCTTTAAGTTTTTTCCCTTTCTTATTCTTTTTAGATAGGAAAACTCTTATTTGCTAATGATAATCATTTGACCTTATTTTCAGTACTTGTATATTCTGTTGTTGTTTTTATGTTCATGTTGAGTTGCTTTGATAGCTTTGTGTAAAGAGTATGAAGGTGTAATTTTTTTCTTATTTCTGGTTATTATGAATTCAGCATAAAGCTGATTCTTATTGCTTTTTAAATAACATTCATTTTTTCTAAAAAAGTCTAGGATGGATCTTGAATTTTAACTAATGCATTTTAGACCTCTTTTGAGATGACTGTATGGTTTTACAATCTGACCTATTGAGGAATGATGAACAGTCCTTGAAGTGCTGGAATTATTTTTTAATTTATTTTGGATTATATTTTAATATATGATTTGATTTTATATGCTATTATATTATTTAAGAACTTGGACTCTATAATTTAAAAAATAAATTTCTATACCATTACTTATTTTTATAAGGCTTTAATATTAGAGGCATATAAACTTCACAGTAATTAGAAAGTTTTGCTTCTTAGATTTAGAAGAATTATAACAATATTTGCCAAAAAATTTCTGAGCTATGGTTGACAACTTTCTTAATTTCTTCCATTGTTATTGGTTTATTTAGTTTTTCTTGAGTCAATTTTGATGATTCATAGTTTCTAAAAATTTTTTTTTCATTTAAAACAGACATGATTTATTAGCAGCCTTTGCCTGTCTAAAGAGGAGAAATTTGTGTTATTATATTTTATATTTGTTTTTGCTTTTTTCCCCCTCTCTCAGCCATTATTTCTGACGAAGGAGAATTGCAGTGCTTCTCTGAAGGTTGAATGTAGTTTGTCATCTTCAGTTACTATCCAAATACATAGGTCTACTATTTACTTCCTCCATAATATTCTCAATAACAAAAGGCTATTAGCACTTCCAGTTTTAGACCATATCATCTTAGATTTAGATATTAGCAATAGTTAATATTAATCCAGCAATAAAGACAGGATACAACATGGTAGTTACTGGCTTAATTATATTTAAATTTTAAATTTTGATTAATTTTAACGTTTCATTAAAGAAAAACTGAAAAAGAGGGAGAAATCAACTGCTTTTCAAATAACCCTTTCTTGAACTATAAAAGTACAGCCTGTTCTTGTTACCTAATTATATCCAGCCACATTTTAATATTCTCTTCTCACCTGAAGCTACAAACAAATTTGTGGAAAGCAAGGTGAAAGCACTGTTGCATAATTAAAAGACCCCATACTTATAAAATAGGCTTGCACTTGTTATGCAGTTGAACATATTTTCTATTTCATTCTCTTCTTCAGAAATCCAAATTCGGTATTTGTTGGGTTTAATTGTATACTTTCCTTTGTGATTGATTTTGTCAATTTATATTTGCCTGTGCTTTTCTCAAGCTTGTTCTCCACATCTTAGGTTCACTTTTCAATTTGGTTGATTCTTCATTTGACTATTCCTAATAATTTTAACATTTTTATGACATAATTTCTCTCCTTAAAATATTTCCTTAGCTCTCTCAGTTTTTATTCAGTCTGTTTTCTCTTCTTTTATCTTCTTAAAATATGGAGCCCATATTTTTATTTTTCTGAGTGCCCAGTGCTTATTATGTAAAATTTTATATTATTGGTTAATATATTCTTCATCTATAAATGTCACACTATATTTTCTTCTTTCTGTTGCAAATATTTTTTTCACATAAATAACTTATAGGTACTTTTTGTTTGTTTGTTTACTCATCCATAAATGGGCAGCAGAATGAAGAACGATTATCTGAAAAATATATCAAATAAATTAAGTTCTTTTTGCACTCTTGCATTTTGTAATCCTTAAAAATCAACCTAGAGTACCGTGTAGGACTGGGTAGCCTAGGTGTGTAAAATAGGTACCCTCCACTTTATGCCATTATTTAATATTTTACAGTAATGTGACCTTCCTATTTAGTTTGTAGTTTCATTTACATGTATCTTGCTTTGAAATAACAGAGCTACAATGTGAGGAATTGTAGCTATCTTCACTTTCTCATCCACAATTCATTTTCTAACACCATCCCCACTTCTGATTTCCACCTTAACCATGACACTATAACTGCTCTTCTCTCTAATACCAGTGACCGCCATGGTCCATTAGCCAAGTCTAACAGACAATTCTTACCTCTTATTTTCTTTAAGCATAGAGCAACATTTGGCCACTCCTTTATTCTTGAAACCTTGACTCATTTAACTTCATTTCTTCTGCCTCTTCTATCTTAGTAATCAGTGTCTTGTCTTTGCTGGTACATAATGGAGTACCTGAGATTGTCCTGGATCCTTTTTCTCCTCTTTGTCTCTACCCACTTCCTAGATGATCTCCTGTAAACCTTTGGTTTTAAATACATTGTATATGCTGTGGGCTCCCAAGTTTATATTTTAAGCTCTGACATCTTTAAGTTCCAAGACTTCTATATCCAAACTGCCTACTTGATATGTCTTCTTTAATGTCTCATAAAAATCTCAAACTTGATATGTCCAAAAAAATGTTTTGTGTTTTGTTACCCATTTCATTTATCTTCCTCCTTTAGCCTCCCAATCTCAGGAGTTTGATTGTTTATTAAGAAACAATCATCCACTCAGTTTTTCAAATCAGAGATTGAGAATCCTCATCTGCATTACTTCTCAAATCTACACTCAGCAGCCAGAAGAATTTCTTAAGAACATAGATCATGTCACTTTGACTTTCCTACTAAATTCCTTTAATACTTTCCATTTCTAGTGCAATGACATTGGAACTACTTATCACAGCTTTATTTAATTCATGAGTCTTCATTTGTTCTTCTGCCTTCCTTTCCAAACTCATCTTGACCCTTTCCACAATCAGTCTGTATGCTTGATTATATTGTTCTGTTTTCTTTTTTATTTCAAGCCCCTTTCATTCACTGGACTTTCACCTGGCTCCTACAACCGCTGGATTGCTATTGCCCCATATTTTTGAAAGACAAGTTTATTATCATCCTTTAGTTATCAATTTGAAAGTCATGTCCTCAGAGATGCCTTCATAACCACTGAATCTAAGGCAAGTTCCTCATCCTCCTTTACTACCTGCTGCTGTTTATCACAATCTGTAATCTTTTTTTTTTTTTTTTCATGACAGGGACCTCACCTATCTGATTCATAGCATTAACTCAACTCCTTGTGTGGCATCTGCACGTCTAGATAAAGACTCTAGAGGCCCTAAGCATTGATAAGATGGTAGACCCCCTTCTCCAACAGACATTAAGTTTAAAATATATATGAAACTGCAAAATAAGTTTGAAATATAAGTCTGATCTTTATCATGATGACTGTTTTGAGTGAATAACATAGTAAACATTAGAATTTTTCTCATATTTTTGGTGATCCTACTTTGAAGGCACTTTTTTTTTAAAATATAGAAGTTTCAAGTGTACAGCATCATCATTAGGTATCTGTATACACCACAAAGTAATCACCACCGCAAGTCTAGTTACCATCCATCACCATTCAATTGACCCCCTATATCCATTTTCCCATCCACCCCCAATTCCTCTTCCCCTCTGGTAAAAACTAACCAATCTGTTCTCTGTATCTCTGAGTTTGTTTTTGTCTTATTTTGTTTGTTTGTTTAGATTTCACATATGAGCTAAATCATATTGTATTTGTCTTTCTCTGTCTGACTTATTTCACTTAACGTAATACCCTCGAGGTCTATCCATGACATTGAAAATGACAATATTTCATTCTTTTTATGGCTGAGTAATAGTCCAATATATATATATATATATATATATATATATATATATATATATATATCACCTCTTTATTCATTCATCCACTTTTGAACACTTAGGTCGTTTCCATATCTTGGCTATTGTAAATAACGCTGCTATGAATATAAGGATGCATATATCTTGTTTCCTGGCTGTCTTTGTAGTTCCTCTCTTTTTCTTTCTTCTTCTCTTTCACTCTTCCCTCGTGTTTTGGTGGTTTTCTTTAGTGTTATATTTAGATTCCGTTCTCATTTTACTTTGGGTAATTAAGATTTTTCCTGATAGTTACTGAGGTTAACATATAATATTCTATATAAATAGCAGTCTGTTTTAAGTTGGTAGCAACTTAAATTGGAACACATCACAAAACTTTTATCTTTTTATTTCCCCCCTCTATTTTATACTGTTGATGACACATTTTACACCTTTTTATTATATGCATCCCTTAACTAATTATTGTAATTTAAGTTAATTTTACTACTTTTGTCTTTTAACCTTCATGCTTGCTTTACAAGTGGTTGATCCATTCTATCTTTATTATATATTTACCTTTCCTAATGAGATTTTTACTTTTGTATGTTTTCTTATTATTAGTTCATTTCTTTTCAGCTTAAAGAAGTTCCTTTAACATTTCTTGTAGGGCTGGTTTAGTGGTGGTAAACTCCTTTAGTTTTTGCTTATCTAGAAACTCTTAATCTCTCCTGAGTGATAACCTTGCTAAGTAGAGAATTCTTGTTTGGAAGTTTTTTTCTTTCAGCACTTTGAATATGTCATGCCACTCGCTTCTGAAAAATCTGCTGATGACCCTTACGGGGTTTCCCTTGAATATAACAAGTTGTTTTCTCTTCGTGCTTTTAGGATTCTCTCTTTATCCTTGCCATTACCATTTTAATTATAATGTGCCTTGGTGTGTGTCTCTTTGGATTCATCTTATTTGGAATAATTTTGGGCTTCCTGGACCTGGATGTCTGTTCTCTTCCCCAGATTAGGGAAGTTTTAGCCGCTATTTCTTCCAGTAGTTTTTCTGGCCCTCTCTCTCTTCACCTTCTGGGAAGAAGGTATAATGAGAATGTTATTCCACTTGATGTCCAAAAGTTCCCTTAAGGTATCTTCCATTTTTTAAATCCTTTTTTAATTATGCTGTTCTGTCTGGGTGAGTTTCATTGCTTTTTCTTCCACCTCACTGATTCATTGTTCTACTTCATCCTGTCTGCTATAAGACCTCTAGTAAATGATGACTTCTGTTTGGTACTTTCTTTTTTTCCATCTCTTTGTTGAAGTTCTCACTTTGTTCATCTATTCTTCTCTTGAGTTTAGGAAACATCTTTATGACCATTACTTTGAGCTCTTTATTAGGTAGACTGCTTATCTCCATTTCCTGTAGTTCTTTTTCTGGGGTTTTGTCTTGTTCTTTCATTTGGAACATATTCCTCTGCCTCCTTATTTTGCCTAAATGTCTGTGTTTGTTTCTGTGTATTAGGTAAATCAGCTACCTCTCCCAGTCATGAAAGAGTGGCCTTATGTAGGAGATGTCCTGTGGGACTCAGAAGCACAATGCCACCTGGCCACCAGAGCCAGGTACTCAAGGGGTGTCCCCAATGTAGGCTGCATATGCCTTCCTGTTGTGGGAGGGCCATGCTTGTTGATGTGGCATGCCCTGGCCAGCTGTGAGGCCTGGGCGAAGCTGAGGGATGGGGGTAGCTCTCATCAGGGTGTGCCCATTGGAGGCGGGGTTAGAAGGAGAATTCCAGAATGGCACCCACCAGCACTGGCATTGGCAAGATAGCCTGAAATTGCAAAAATTGTGCCTGCCAGTGTCTCAGTCCTTGGGGAGCATCCCAACTGATTCTTCCCTCTCTGGTAGATGCTTTAAGATTAGTGTGTACCCTTCACCTATGGTCTATGCACTATTCAATCTGATGTTTTTGTGCTGGTTTTCAGGTTGAGTGAGTCTATGCACTAGACTTTTAAGAGCGGGTTTTCCATTCCCTGCAGTTCTATAGTTTTTCTGGGCATATTCCCTGTCGGTTTGGTTTACAAAGCCAGGTGTTTTAGGGGCACATCTCTCCTGTGCAAGACTTAGGGGTTGGGGGACCTGATGTGGAGCTCAAATCCCTCGCTCCTCAGGGAGAAGATCCATACCTTTGTAACCCTTCCCAATTGTGGGTCACTGCTGCTGGGGTGTGTTTTTTTTTCCCCTTGGTGATACCATGTCTCTGCCTCTCCTACCTGTCTTGATCTTTGTTTTGGAGGCTCTCTTCATCCAGTTTTCAGGTCCCTTTTTGAAGGAATTATTTTATATGTAATTGTAGATTTATTGTGTTTGGGGGAGGAGGTGAGTTCAGGATTTTCCTATGCCGCCATCTTGAACTTTCTCCTGATAGCACTTTAAATATGTACTTAGGTTGTCTTGCAGGTATTCTTATGTTACTTAACAAATAATACTTTATTAACAAATGAAGAAATGAGTGAATGGATATTGTAAATTTGATTGCAACATAAGGATTCTTAGTGCTTCCTGATATCTTGGGAAAAGAAAACTGTTCAATTCTTATACTCAGGAAGTCTCTTTTCAGGTGGAAGTCTCAAAACGTCTTATCAAGTATGTTTTTAATTCATGTAGAGGGGACAAAAGCCTTGATGATCAACTGAAAATTGGAAATATAACAACTTTGCTGCCAATCAAAGATGGTGTGGAAGATGGAGAAACTCATAGGGGAAAAAGGTTTATGGTGAAGGAAGTTGCTGCCTCTGCTTTTACTGTTGCAACTATTACTTTTCTGGATATTATAAAGGAAGTAATTAAAGAAGGAGGCTATTCATAAGAGGAGAGGATGGTCCTGGATTTAAGGCTACAAAGGATAAAATTTCCATTACTTTAGAACACTGTGCTGATTATTACTCCTACAGAAGACTTTTACCTTTATTTTGATAAATACAGTTTTATTAAGGGATTAGTCTTCCAAAATTTGCTGCATACCCATTACTTAGTCAACTCCAAAAATTGAATAATGGTGTTTTTAGATAATATATCATCATTGATTTTCAAAAGGAGCTCAATGTATTTTATCTCAAGGACAATTTTAGTTTCAAGATTCTTCTTATCCCCACCATTGTTCCTCACCACCCACCATCTGTTGTGAATATTAGTAAGGATATGCACTTGCTTTTTGCCTTCCTTTAGTATTCCAATTTCTAAAGAAAGTAGAGATCCTGGGAGATACTGCCATTTTTCAGGTTTATTACCTGGCAAGTGTTTTTGACAGACCAATTACAATTTTGCAAAACAACATTCTTATATTAATATAAAATTGGAAGTCCACCATAGAAAATGCCTTCAGTAGGGCTGATAAACATAAGAAATAGGTAAGGAATATGGACATGGAGAGAGTGTAGCATGTCTTTTGCCTTTTCATTATTTACACCTTCTATGGATTTGATGTGGCGAAAGATTCATCTTGCCATATTCAAGAACCTTACAAGTCAGCTTTGACATAGAAGATGAAGTAAATTCTTCAGTTTCATAAGGAGGATATTTCTGATGATGATCTTTTTACACTGAAACAGCATAATAGATGAAAGAAAGTGAAACATAGCCCAGAATGAAGAAATGTAAATATACAAATTAATCACATCTGAAATAAAAGGCATGTATATTTTATTGTTCATTTTGGTCAATTTCTGTGAGTGGCTGGATGAGGGACAACACTGTAAATCTGCTCCTGCATTGCTAGCTTTCCAGGAGGACTTATTCACAGTTCAGAATCCAGACTGAAATAGAGTTGGTTATTCTTTTTGCAGCATCACTGCAGGTGTTCCTTGCCTTTTAAACCTAATACCCTACTACTAACATTCAAGTTTACAGTACAAATAAACAGAAGACTGATTATTTGCATTACAAAATAATATATGATTTTTAACAAGATTCTTCTATATAATAAGTCCTCCTCCAAAGTTCACAAAAA
Source organism: Eschrichtius robustus (assembly GCF_028021215.1). NCBI lineage: Eukaryota > Metazoa > Chordata > Mammalia > Artiodactyla > Eschrichtiidae > Eschrichtius > Eschrichtius robustus. Next base: position 61,101,796 of record NC_090832.1, on the reverse strand, counting down.
ATGGGAATCAGTTTATCAAATGTTAATTATTCAGCCTTTCAGGATCACAACTGTTACGCTTTCTGTGAGATAACCTTGCTTTTGGAAATAAATACTTTCAATGCTTGGCACTTTTCCTAAAGAAAAATAGCAATTAGTGAAAACAAGTTACTTAAATATATAGTTCAGCAAGCTGTCATGTTTGTAGGTAATAAAGGCTTAAATACAATCCACAGCTTTCCTAGGGGCAAGCAGAGTTTCCTCTTTGCTGAAGTAATATGATCAGATATTCTAGGTTTTGTATGCTTTTAGACATTGCCAGAGTTTGCACTAGCTGTAAGCAGCTAAGAGTAGAGGTGACAGGTAGGTCAGAATATAATGAATTGTAGTAATCCTAGCACGAAATAACAGAAGCACATCCGAGGGTTTTTCTCTCCCTGGGAGACTCAGTAAGATATACCCTAGAAAGGCTCCTAGGATGGTAATAAGATGACTGTGCAACCTGATTAATATGGACCTCAACAACAAAGCTCAGACTCCAAAATCAGTTCAGTGTTATGAGCCCTAAGACATTGAGGAGGATATACTAGATGTCAGAGGGAAGAACTAAAAAGAAATAGAAAGATTGATGTTGAGGAGACCCTATGAGTAATAATTTAGTCTTGTCTACATGTAGCTTTAAAAAGTTGGATGATATCCAAGCCTGAATGTCAGAGAGACCATTATGTGGCATGCAGAAAGCCATCATAAGGCCCATGGGGACGGGAAACAGACCGGAGTGTGTCATCTGTGCTTATCTGACACAGAAATATATTGGTTCTGAAACCAACGTTCATAACAAATAAGCAGATACAAACTTATATTTCATATATATATATAAGCAAAGCAACATATTAAAATTACTGTTCTTTTTGTTTCATGTAAATACAAATATATACTGTCACTTAAAGGACACAGTCCTACCCTCAAAAAGCTTATATTTCAAAACAGGTTACAATGTAAATGGTTTCCACTTATAGTTTACTATTAAATTGCCCTATTTTTTTTACTTTTGTTTTTCAGAATATCCTATGTGCTTTTAGCTATTTTTCCCTTGGTACTTTTTGAGATTCAAAAGGAGTTAAGAAAAGTGATGTTTATAGAATAATAGAGGCTGTGATATTGAGGATTATAGACACCTATAATCAATGGACTATAAAGTGCCAACATTTAAAGTAAACAGTTATTTTAACAGATTAAAAATTCTTATATAAAAACTGAGGTGCATTAAAAAATGTTAAACAATCCAGTTTTGTTTTTCTATAACAACAGGCGGGAACTAAATCTAGAAAGATTCTTGGAATAGAATACTGAACTTGTAATGATAGGTTTGTTTTTGCACAGGGAGTTGTGTGTTAGTGGATAAGAGCTGTGTCCACAGGACAGAAACATGCAAGGAAAGCCAGATTTGATTAGTCTTCCAGATGCTGGCCGCTAACTATTTCGTTTTCTCTGGGTGGACATAATTTTAAAATAGTGGCCTGAAATAGCTATAGAATGCCAAATAATAATTTTAAAAATTAAAAAATTTTTTTCCTATAAGCTTTATTTCAACTATCAAATTTTATCCAGTTTCCCTCACATGCTCTAAAACTGTTCTCAGATAGCAGTGAACTTTGCGTATTCTTAACTAGGCCACATTTAATATAGAAGCATATTTTTAGATTCATTCTTCTCAAATTTTACTTACGAATCTCCTAATGTGAGTTTATCTTGAGTTCTACCCCAAAGAGCAAAAATAATGCTATTTCTTAATCTTACTCCAATAGTAATATGTATATATACAAATAACATTTACATATATAAATTTTCATAAGCCAACACATTTAACTTTTTGACAATGATGGTGATTAGCTAAATTTCTAAATTTTCCTTCTTTTACAGGCCACATTTTATTGACATTTTCAGAAACCTCTTAAGTAGCACAATGTGGTATTTTATTTTAATGCCTCTATAAGAATCCTTGTGTAATTTTATATACTTCCTGCAAGTTATACATTTATATTTGTAAGTTCTTGTTCAACCTGATTCATGGTCATGTGGTTCATACATATTAAAAAGCATGAAGTTCCACTGATTTTATTTATATTTTAAATTAGAGATTTCATTCCATTTATATATTTTATGAAAATGCTTACATGGTACTAGTTTAACTTAAGTAAGTGGGCAATCAGTTGCCCAGTACAGCCACTTGTTTAGGAAAATGATAGTCATTTATGATTGAGATACATTTATATGCAAGATGTAATCACAGAAAGGGTCACCAAACCTGTTCTTTTCACTGTAATTGAATTTCCAATTCATTGAGGGATGACTGATTTAATGCCTAAATGAATACTCTAACTTTGGTAGCAAACTACTCATCATGACAGCAAGTAGTTTCTTGGTCTGTTTAGAACGTGTCAAAATTTATGTGGCATTGCATGCACAAAGACGAAAAAAATAGAAACACATATCTAAGGAGAATGGAGCATACATTGTACTATGTGATCTTCAAGTTTTCGAATCATATGTGTCATGAGTCCAAGAATTAAACAAAAACTATAACTACTATGTTTCATGTCTATACCATACCTTTTAACTTCATATTTCCAACTACTGTAACTATGCTGCTATTTTATAACAGTTGTGCCAATTTAAAAAATCACTAAGAAATATTATATGCTTGCTATTTGAGCGAAAAAAAAGGCCCATTTTTAATACTGAAGTAAATTAATTCTTCTGAGAAAGCTGTGGATTATATTTAAGCTCCTTGTTAATTATATTAATAAGGTTAATCATGGTTCATATCATTACAGACAAGTGCGAGTTCCTAAGCACAACTAGAGGAACATCATCTCATATATTTTCCCAGTACTTTATAATATCTTCCAAATGAAGATAATTCAGCAATAAAATTGTTTCAAATAACTGGTCCCACAATTTTCATGTAATAATAACAACCAAACGATTTCTACCTAACATTTACAAAGGTTTTTTTTTTTTTTTAAATACATGCATACTTTATCTAACATTTTACTGTTGCAATTAATAAAATATGGTTTTAGGCCAAAATAGGGTATGTGGAAATCCTGAAACAGAGGTGCACACTGTAATTGGTTGAGTAGTAAGTGGTTCATTGCTTTCTTATCCTTTATCCATTATTTATCTATTTTGAATGACTTTTTGTTTTAAATGTTCTGCGATTCCTTTTGCAGGAATGGTGCCTTTTGAGCTAAATGTTTGACATGTAAAGAGAATGACCTCATATATATTATATCGCATTATTATGTATTTTATCCCAAACAGTTTTGCCTTCCTCTCCATTAACACAACCCTTTCTTTTGTTGTAAGAATTAGCACATGTTTATACTTACAAGATTAAATTTATTTTGTTAAAAATAAGTAAAGTTATATCCAGGATTTTTAATAACATTTTTCAAAGTAAGGTCCCAATTAGGCCATTGACCCCCTTTTAATTAAGATAAAAATTTGGTTTCTCTTTTAAGTGGTTTTGTTCTCAATGCCTTTTTTTCTGAATCAATTGTCCTGTGATAAAAAGGATTTCTGATATTTTTGCACTCTAAGAAGCATCCACTTAGAATAAGGAAAGAAGGAAATGGAGTTAACATATATTGAATTCCAACTTTTCTTACTTAATCCTTACAACAGTCATCTTATTAAGCATTATTGTCATCATTTTATATTTCTGGAAAATGAAGTTCAGAGATATTAAATAATCTATCTGAGATCACACATTTAGCCTGTGAAAAAGTTGGAATGCAAGCCCTGGTTGCCCAGATTCCTAAGTCTTTGCCAACCTTCAGCTTTGGGAAGGTTTGGGAAGCTTTGGGAGGAAACTGCAGGAGCAGATTCTTGGTCCCAGGTGTCAGAAATATAAAGATGCTATTATTGTGATTCAAAATCCAGTAAAAGCAAGTCTGACAATATTAGAAATACTGTCCTTCATCAATATCCATAGAATGAATGGAACAGAGAAAGATAATCTTGATGTTGTCTATAATACATTAATTATTTTAGAAATTTAATAATGTATATGAACATTTTCATAAATTGAAATTTTAAAAATATTTGAGAAGACTGACACGTTATGTTACTTGTGTGTTATTTGAAACTTTCATTTGCATTTGAACTTTCTTCTACTTTACTTGATAAAGAGGTATTCAGCGTACCAGGAACAAGTAACATTTGTGTTGGTAAGGGGGATAACATTAAACTTCTTTGCTGTAATGAATGTTAAGAAATATCTAGAAGTGACAATAGAGTTAGAACATGCAAAATGCCTAAAGAATGAAGGTTTCGAGATTATTCAGAAATGATATTCAAGCAGAAAGCGATTGCATAGAGCTAATGTCATATGTCATATGTGCTTTGGGTCACTCCCATAGAAAAAGAATGACCTCTAAAAATAAGTCGCTGAATTCCTATTAAAATTAAAGGCATGACTCTATTTTCCATGATATTTTACACCATCCAAGCTCAAGAGTGAGTTGACTTTCTATCTAGGTCAGATATCAATGATATAAGGCCATGGACCAAATCTGGTCAGACACCTTTTTTGCATATAAAGTTTTACTGGAACACAGAGACGCTCATTTGTTTATGCATTATCTATGGCTGTTTTCATATGGCCCCAAAAGCCATATGATTGTTACTATTTGGTCCTTTACAAAAAAATTTTGTCTACCACCCTGATCTAATTGAAGGACTAGAAATAGTACTCATTTGCTATGTACATAATATTCAAACATCCTCTCTTTTCTTCTCATCAGTTATGTTTACTCTTAGTGTCATTCAAGAAAATGAGGTTTAAGAATCAGTGTTATCAGACTTCAGAAATCTCTTCGCAGACATCCATCCACTTTCCCCTTTTTTTCTTAAAAGTCCCTCTCTTTCCCGTCTCCCTTTCTTTTCTCTCTCTCTCTGTCTCTCTTTTTGTATAATTTCCTCTAAGTCCCCTGTATTGCATTTAAGTGTTGCTTTATTTATTGTTAGCCTAATGCATTGAATGATTTCACAGGATGGTGTGTGCCCTGGCATATTATCTTGTTGAACTATTCAATTAAATATGATAATGTTGAGCACATTGACACTGTTAAACACTCAGGTGAATGAGCAATTCACTGTGAAGTGCAGAAGTATTTGAAGTCATCTGCATGTCTACAAGCAATATATTTTTATATGAGTACTTCAGGCTTCTAGTGAATGGTACATGCTAGGGAAAAAAAGCTACCAAGAAATTAGAATATATAGAAAACTTAAAAGACATCAGAGAAATTATAATTTTTAATTGTTTCCTGACATATGCACAAAGAAATGTGTAAATTGGATATTAAAAGGTTTCTCCAACAGTCATAAAGTGGTTCAAGTTTACAAAGCACTGTACTTAACTCATTTCTATAGAGTGTATCACCATAGTCCTCAGCCTTTCTCAAAAATGTATCATTTAGAGGTATTTTTCCTCAAAGTCTAATTATTATTGTTCTATATTGTTCCATTTTGTATCATTTATATTGCAACCTTTTTTTCTGGAAGTTGGATAGTTAAATGTACCCTGAGCTACTTAGAGCATGTTTAGCTATGAAAGCAACCTTTTAGAACATCTGGGGCACAAAAATAAAGAAGGTTCCTGATCAATGACATGTAGGTGGCAACTGAAGAAAAACAATCCCTTAATATTGTGCTGAAAATTCAAATTAAATGTCTACTTTGACTGGGAGGTCTTTGTTTCTGAAAATTAAATCTACTGAGAAGCCCTTTTGTTCTGTTGGAAAAGTCCCATTTCTGGCAGGAAAGTGCTAGAATGCAATTATTTTTCACTATGATTTAGAGAGAAATGAAAGAAGATGAGACTGTTTAGGAAATCTTCAAAATAGTTTAAACGTATTTTACTTAAAAATGTTCAAATAATCTGATTGTAACTTGTGTGATGTAATATATAGTGTCTTTGACTATACAGATTTTTATATATATTTATACATCTGTTAGATATTCCTATACATGTTAAAGTTCTGGACAAATTCTTCCCTGACTGGGAATTGGAATTGATATATAATTCAGAAAAATGACCTCCGTGAGATAAAAATGCAGTTAGTTCTTAAGTAATTACAAAATATAAAACTCATAAAACCTTATGTTTCTATTTTCAGCTTTTCAGTTCTTGTTTTTCACACCAAAAACTCAAAAAAGGAAGTAAAATGCCTGTCACAGGGCTTTGCAAGTAATAGTATTTGGTATGTGTGTATATATATATACATATATATATATACATATATATGTATATATATATTCTTCTCCTTTCATTCATTAATATTATCATCAATATTTGGATATAGTTATGTAGAAATGGGCATGGTAGGTGAAATACAAAGTTTATTTGTTGATTCTATGATTCATAAAGACATTCCACATACCACTGCTCAATTTCATTCTTATTTTTAAAATACTGCTTTATGTTGTAGTGTGTAGTCATATTAAATCCACATCATTACTTTCTCTTCTTATAAGCCTATACCCTTTTGCCTATAAAGCCATACTATTTGCTTTTATTTGCTTACTTTTGAACCAGTATCTGCTTCCTTCAAACTATTAATTTGACCTTCATCAATAAAACGGGACCAAGAACAATCCACAATGCCTATCATTCTAGAAATGATAAAGTAATATCACAAGCATATAAACAAAAAAGCAAACAAACAGCTCAGGTCCAATGGAAAAATAATTTATCCATGGGTTGCAAGATGCATTTGAGAAGGTCTTTGGTAATCAAAACAAAAATGATGAAGAATTAAAGATGGAAGTTGTATTTGAGTGAGTGGGAAGTAAAAGGAACAGTTACAGGAAACATTATAAAACAAATGGAACAGAACTAGTAATCACAGGCATACTTGAAGAAAACTTTTCACAGCTATAAAGAGAGAATTAATTAATCACAGCATGAGGATTCAATGTATAACATACAAAATAGGTAAAAAGAGATGCATGTTCTAGATACACCTTGAGAAATGTAATTATCACATATTATTTCTTTAACTGAATAATTAGCATTTGGGTAGAAAAATAAAACAGATAACGCTCAAAAAATTAGGCTGCTCTCATATTTCCTGTCTACAACATGACATGATAGGTGAGCAAAATCTACTGAATTTAAACAGTAAAAAATTACGATGTGCAACTTTTATTCACAACTGAGCTGTCATTAAATAATGAAAACAATGGAAATACAGACTTTTATATAACGTCTTAGAAAATATTTTAAAATTTTAAATTTAAAAAATTTACAGAGGAAACAAAAAATCCTCTTCAGAAATAACCTTGATGATATATTGCAGCTAACTGAAAGAAACAAAATTAAAAATTAAAAAAATTGGGGGAATATGAAGACAATGTCTGATGATGAGCATTGAAATCAAGTAAACATGTAGTTGAAGCTAAACTAAAAAGCAATGTTACCTGGTGGTTTGGAGCACATGGTCTGGGGAGACAAAATGAGATTCACTTCATGGGTGGATCACTTACAAATTTGTGGCCTTGGGCACTTACTTTCTCTAAGCCTCAGATTATTTTTTCTTAAATTGAGATAATAATGGAAACAATCTCAGAAGGTAATTTAGTGATCAAATAATACATTTAAGTGTTCTACATAGTTCCCACCTTAATATTACTAATTAACATTGTTTTAATTGTGGTGATCAAATGTAATGGAGATTTATTCTTGAATGAAACCATATATAATATGAAGATAATAATGCAATCTCAAAAGTCTGGGTCTAAAATCCCAGACTGCATTACAAGAGATTAAGTAGGAGCGAGGTGGGGATGGACCAACAGGCAGGGAAGAGCGTTTTAAAATCATGATAATGTACTAAGCTTATATTTATTTTTGAGGTTTAAAATTAGATAGATTTAGGTTTGAAATATGTTGAAAAAAATAAAGTAACCTAAATCAAACTAAAAAGTAGATATGATCATTCAAATCACATGAGAAGATATACATAAAGACCATACAAGTAGCAAAGCAGAATTTAAGAAATAAGAGACACACCAACAATAAGAATCATAAACTAAATACAACAAAAAGAATAAAAATAAAAAATAAATATTATTAAAATATTTGGGTTTAGAAATTTTTTGCATAGATACGTAGTGCAAGTTAATTTTTAAAAAGTTGTAAATGTTATATAATCATGATTGTCACACAAATCTAGAGGAATATATGTCAAAGATGTACTTGCCTATTTACATCTGTAATGAAGGAAGCAGTGAGATATAAAGCTGGTTCAAAGACCATTTAAGGAACTGAGTATATACTATGGTCATTGAAGAAAAGGTGTTGGAGTAAAAATGTTAGATTATATATAAAACTGATTAAAGTTCTACATGGCAATAAAATGATAACCTTTTATGACAAAAATATGAATCTTTTAGGACAAAAATCAATTACTTCTCCACCCTAAAATATTAAGAAATTAACATGTAATTTCAGAACCTAAATCCTGATTCATAGTAAATAATGTATCAAAGGAAGTTACATTCCCCTTGTGAATTAAATACTCCATGGGTGGGCCTGTTATTCAGTGCATTAGTATGGCATTGAAAGAACATACATTCCTTCCTTTGCTTTATTCCCAAGTTTTGGATAATGTTTCTTAACAGTTGATGCTACTATTATTCTGCAAGGTACTGTTTATTGAGTGTTTATTTCCATGTGTCTTCACTACATAGAATAGTTTATTTTACAAAAATGCATGAGAGGGCTTCCCTAGTGGCGCAGTGGTTAAGAATCCGCCTGCCAATGCAGGGGATGTGGATTCAAGTCCTGGTCCGGGAAGATCCCACATGCCGCAGAGCAACTAAGTCCGTGTGCCACAACTACTGAGCCTGCGCTCTAGAGCCCGCAAGCCACAACTACTGAGCCCATGCTCCACCACTACTGAAGCCTGAGTGCCTAGAGCCCGTTCTCTGCAACAAGAGAAGCCACCGGAACTAGAAAAAGCCCACACGCAGCAATGAAGACCCAGCACAGCCAAAAAAAAAAAAAACTGCATGAAAAAACGAGGGCATCTATTTTTAAAAACTCAAATTATAACCTTACACTTTGATTATTTATCAAAATAAATTTCATGAATTATAAATCAAACAAACAACATTTAAAAGGTATTGATAAATATTTTAAAAAGCTTGAGAAGAACTCATAAAGGAAGGAAATAATGATTTGATTACCTAAAAATTTTAAAGTTTACAGCATGAAAAATGCCACAACTATATTTAAAGAATACTATGAGCAAATGTAATAGGATGTTGGTACTTTTTTATAAAATGTCATAAAATTTATTTAATATTCCAATAAAATATTGTTAAAACAGTGAACAGATAATCTGAAAAACAAAAGTATGGATAGCCAATAAAAATATGTTCAATATCAAATAAAATGTTAAAGTTTTAAAATATAACTCAAAGTTCTTGTGGGATTATAAATTAGTGCAAATTTATTGGGGAAGGACTTTGGCAAATAAATCAAGTCTTTGAAAGCGCTCCTATTATTTGACCCAGTATGCCCACTTTCCTAATATTATTTATAAAAGAAAATTTTAAAGTAATCATATTTTCCAACAATAGGGATTATTTAAATACATCATAATACATTAATAGAATATTATGCAGCCAATTGAATTGTGCTTTTGATGAATATTTAATATTATATGTTTTAAGTCTAAAAGCATCAGAAGAGTTACATAAAATATTCCAAATTTGAAATGTACAATTATGCATAAAACATCTTTGACTTGTTCCCTATCTTCAGGGAAAGCATTTGGTCTTTCAATGTTAAGTATGATGGTTAGCCGTATGGTTTTTACAGATGCTATTTATCAGGCTGAGAACGTTTGTTTCTACTTCTAATTTGAGGGTTGTTTTTGTCATGAATGGGTTTTGGATTTTGTCAAATTTTGTATATGTCTATTGAGATGATCATATTTCTCTATTAATAAGGTCTGTTACATTAATTAATTTGGGGATGTTAAATCAACCTGGCATTCTTGGGACTTGTTCATGGTGCATAATCCATTTATATACTGGATTTGGTTTGGTAGTATTTTGTTGAGGGGTTTTGCATCTATATTAAAAAGTAGTATCAATTAGTAGTTTTCTTCTTGTGAGTCTTTGGCTTTCAGATCATGGTAACAGTGGCCTCACAGAGGAGTTGAGAAGTAGTCCTTCCTCTTCTGTTTTTTTTGGAGAAGTTTATGAAGATTTGGTATTAGCTCTTCTTTGAATGTTCGGTAGAATTCACCAGTAAAGCCATCTATGTCTGTGATTTTCTTTGTGTGATGTTTTAATGTTTGTTGAGGTGTAGTTTGCATAGAACACTATATTAGGTTCAAGTGTACAACATAGTGATTAGATATTTGTATATGTTGCAAAATGATGACCACAATAAGTCTGTCACCATACATAGTTACAGAAGTTTTTTTCCTTGTGAGAAGAATTTTTAAGATTTACTCTCTTAGCCTATTTCAAATGTGCACTACAGTGTTAACTATAGTCACTATGCTGTACATTACATCCCCATGTCTTATTTTATAACTGGAAGATTGTGCCTTTTGACTCCCTTCACCCATCACACCCACTCCCCTCCTATGGCAACCACCAATCTATTCTTTGTTTCTATGAGCTTGGGTTTTTGTTGTTGTTGTTATTTATTTATTTTAAAAATTTTACATATAACTGAGGTTGTATGGTATTTGTCTTTCTCTGTCTGACTTCTTTCACTTAGCATAATCCCCTCAAGGCCCATCGATGTTGTCACAAATGGCAGGATTTCATTCCTTTTTATGGCTGAAAAATGTTCCATTTTATATATACACCCCATCTTTATCCATTTATCCATCAATAGACACTTTGGTTGTTTCCATTTCTTGGCTATTGTAAATAAGGCTTTAATGAATGTGAAGGTGCATATATCTTTTCAAGTTGGTGTTTTTGCCTTCTTCAGATAAATACCCAGAAGTGGAAATTACTGGATCATATGGTAGTTATATTTTTAATTTTTTGAGAAAGCTCCGCTCCATACTGTTTTCCATAGTGGCTGTAGCAATTTACATTCCCACCAATAGTGCCCAAGGGTTGCCTTTTCTCCACATTCTCACCAACACTTGTTATTTCTTGTGTTTTTTAATAATGGCCACTCTAACAGGTGTAAGGTGTGATATTTCATTGTGGTTTTGAGTTGCATTTCCCTGATGATTAGTGATGTTGAGCATGTTTTCACACACCTGTTGGCCATCTGTATGTCTTCTTTAGAAAAATGTCTATTCAGATCCTCTGCCCATTTTTTCAATCAGATCGTTTGGTTTTTTTTTGCTATTACATTATATGAGTTCCCTATATATTTTGTATATTAACCCATTATCAGATATATGATTTGCAAATATTTTCTCCCACTTAGTAAGTCACTTTTTCATTTTGTTGATGGTATCCTTTGCTGTGCAGAAGCTTTTTAGTTTGATGTAGTCCCACTTGTTTAATTTTGCTTTTATTGCCTTTGCTGTGGTGTCAAATCCAAAATATAATTACTAAGATTAATGTCAAGGACCTTACCGCCTATGTTTTCTTCTAAGATTTTTATGGTTTCAGGTCTTACAGTCAAGTTTTTAATCCATCTTGAGTTAATTTTTATGGTTGGTGAAAGATAGAGGTCTAGTTTCATTCTTTTGCATGTGGCTGTTCAGTTTTCCCAACCTCATTTATCGAAAAGACTGTCCTTTTCCCATTGTGTATTCTTGACTCCTTTGTCTTAAATTAATTGACCATATATACATGGGTTTATTTCTGGGGTCTGTATTCTGTTCCACTCATCTATGTGTCTGTCTTTATGCTAGTACCATACTCTTTTGAGTACCATAATTTTAGTAAAGTTTGAAATCAGGGAGCATGATACCTCCAGCTTTGCTTTTCTTTCTCAAGATTGTTTTGTCTATTCAGGGTCTTTTGTGGTTCCATACAACTTTTTGAATTATTTGTCCTGTTTCTGTGAAAAATGGCACTGGAATTTTGATAGGAATTACATTGAATCTGTAGATGGCTTTGAGTAGTATGGACATTTTAACAATATTAATTCTTCCAATCCATGAGCATGGAGTATCTTTACATTTTATTTGTGTCATCTTCAATTTCTTTCAATCATTGTCTTAGTTTTTAGTGTACAGGTCTTTCACCTCCTTGGTTAAATCTATTCCTAGGTATTCTATTCTTTTTGTTGCAATTGTAAATGGGATTGTTTTCTTAATTTCTTTTTCTGACAGTTTGTTATTAGTATATAGAAATGTCACAGATTTCTATGTATTGATATTGTATCCTGTGACTTTACTGAATTCATTTATTAGTTCCAGTTTTTGGTGGAGTCTTAAGAGTTTTCTACTTACGGTGCCATGTCACCTGCAAATAAATAGTGACAGTTTTACTTCTTTCTTTCCAATTTGAATGTTTTTAATTTCTTTTTCTTGACTAATTGCTGAGCTTAGGACTTCCAATACTATGTTGAATAAAAGTGGTGAGAACGGGCATCATCGTCTTGTTTGTGATCTTAGAGAAAAAGCTTTCAGTTTTTTACCATTGAGTATTGTTAGTTGTAGTTTTGTTATATATGGCCTTTATTATGTTGAGGTATGTTTGCTCTATATCCACTTTGTTCATCCTAAATGAATGCTGAATTTTGTCAAATACTTTTTCTGCTCCCATTGAGATGATCACATGATTTTTATCCTTTATTTTGTTAATGTGGTATATCATGTTGATTGATTTGGGGGTGTAGAACTATTCTTGAGTCCCTGAAATAAATCCCACTTGATCATGATGCATGATTCGTTTAGCATATTGTTGAATTCAGTTTGTTAATATTTTGTTCAGAATTTTTGCACTTCCATTTATCAAAGATATTGGTAATTTTCTTTTCTTGTGGTGTCCTTGACTGGGTTCATATCAAGGTAATGCTGGCTTTGTGAAATGAGTTTGAAAGTGTTCAATCCTATTCTATCTTATGGAAAAATCCGAGAAGGATTGATACTAATTCTTCTTTGAATGTTTGGTAGAATTCACTAGTGAAGCTGTTTGGTCTTGGACTTTTGTTTGTAGGGAGTTTTTATTACTGATTTAATCTTATAACTAGTAGTCAATCTGTTCAGATTTTCCATTATTTTCATGATTTAATCTGTAAGGTTGTTTGTTTCTAGGAATTTATCTGTTTCTTCAAGGTTTTCCAATTTGTTGGTATATAATTATTCATAGTATTCTCTTATGATCCTTTGTATTTCTGTGGTATCAGTTATAACATCTCCTTTTTCATTTCTGATTTTATTTATTTGAGATCTCTCTTTTTTTCTTGGTGAGTCTAGTTAAAATTTGTCAATTTTATTTATCTTTTCAAAGAAGCAGCATTTGGTTTCATTCATTTTTTTCTATTATCTTTTTGCACTCTCTTTCATTTACTTCTGCTCTGATCTTTGTTATTTCCTTCCTTCTATTAACTTTGGGCTTTGTTCTTCTTTTTCTAGTTCCTTGGTGTGTAAAGTTGTTTGAGATTTTTTTTGTTTCTTGAGGTAGGCATGTATTACTATGAATTTCCATCTTAGAACTGCTTTTTGCTCCATCATAAGTTTTGATATGTTCTATTTTCCTTTGTCTCAAGGTATGTTTTGATTTTGCTTTTTATTTCTCTGTTGACCCATTTGTTGTTCAGTAGCATGTTGTTTAGTCTTCATGTATTTGTGAATTTTTTAGTTTTCTTTTTGTAATTGATTTGTACTTTCATACCATTGTGGCTGGAAAGATGCTTGATATGATTTCAGTCTTCTTAAAATTGAACCATATGATCTATCCTGGAGAATGTTCCATGTGCACTTGAGAAGTTGTGTGTTCTATTTGTTTTGGATGGAATGTTCTGTATATATCTAAGTCCATCTTGTCTAATGTGTTGTTTAAAGTTGATGTTTACTTACTGATCTTCTGTCTGCATAATCTGTCCTTGGTATAAGTGGGGTATTAAAGTTCCCTGCTATTATTGTATTGTTGTCTGTTTCTCCCTCGAGGTCTGTTAATATTTGCTTTATATATTTAGGTGCTCCTGTATTTGTGCATAAATATTTACAAAGGTTATATCTTCTTTTGGGATTAGCTCTTTTATCGATATGTAATGCCCTTCTTTGTCTCTTATTACGCCTTTTCTGTTAAAGTTTATTTTGTCTGATATAAATATAGCTACCCTAGCTTTCTTTACACTTACATTTGCATGAAATATCTTTTTTCATTCCTTCACTTTCAGTGTGTGTATATCCTTGCATCTGAAGTGAGTCTCTTGTAGGCAGCATATAGATGGGTCTTGATTTTTTATCAATTCAGTCACTTTATATCTTTTAATTGAAGAATTTAATCCATTTACATATAAAGTAATTATTGATAGGTGTGTACTTACTGCCATTTTGTTAACTATTTTCTGACGTTTTGTAGTTCCTTTGTTCCTTTCTTCTCTTGCTGTCTTCCTTTGTTGGTTGACAACTTTCTTTAGGGGTATGCTTACATTCCTTTCTCATTGTCTTTTGTGTATGTACTATAGATTTTTGTTTGGTAGTTACAATGGGGCTTACATAATAGCTTATATATATAAAACAGTATTTTAAGTCGATAACAACTTAAGTTTGAACGCATTCTAAAGTTCTGCATTTTTACTCTTCCCTCCCAATGCTTTGTTTTTGATTTCACATTTTAGGTCTTTTTATCTTATGTATCCCTTAACTAATTATTGTATTTTCAGTTATTTTTACTAATTCTTCTTTTAAAATTCCTACTAACTTTATAAGTTTATATATATATTACTATATATATAGTATGTATATATACTTTTAAAGTTTATATATTAATATATATAACTATATATAAAACTTTATAACTTTACTATATATTTATCTTTACCAGTGAGATTTATATTTCTATATGTTTTCTTGTTACTCACTTGTACACTTTCTTTTTGGCTTGAAGAAGTCCTTTTCACATTTCTTGTAAGGCTGGTTTAGTATTGATGAACTTATTTATCTTTTGCTTGTCTGAAAACTCTCTCTCTCCTTCAATCTGAATAATAACTTTGTTGGGTAGAGTATTCTTGGTTGGAAATTTTTTCCCTTTCAGTGCTCCCTTACTGCTTGCAAAGTTTCTGTTGAAAAATCTGTTCATACTCTTATGGGGGTTCCCTTGTGTGTAACAAGTAGTTTTTCCCTTGATGCACTCCTTATCTTTGAGCTTTGACATTTTAATTATAATGTGTCTTGGTGTGGGTCTCTTTATGTTCCTCTTATTTGGAACTCTCTAGGCTTCCTAGATCTAAATGTCTATTTCTTTCCCCAGGTTAGAAAAGTTCTCGGCCATTATTTTTTCAATAAATTTTCTGTCCTTTTCTCTCTCTTTTCTCTTTCTGGGACTCCGAGATGTTATTCTGCTTGATGTTGCCACGTTAGTCTTTTAAGCTATTGGCACTTGTTTTCATTCTGTTTTCTTTTTGCTGCTCTATTGGGTGAAGTCCCCTGCCTTATCTTTGAGTTTACTGATCCTTTTTTTCTGCTTCCTTTAGTCTGTTGTTGAACCCCTCTATTGTATTTTTCAGTTCAGATATTGTACTCTTAAGTTCTGTGACTTCTGTTTGGAACTTCCTTATATTTTCCTTGAAGTTCTCACTTTGTTCATCTATTCTTCTCCCGAGTTTGGTTAACATCTTTATGATCATTACTTTTAACTCTTTATGAGGTAAATTACTTATCTCTGTTTCATTAATTTTTTTTTTTTAGGTTTTATTTTGTTCCTTTGTTTGAAATGTATTTCTCTGTCTCTTCATTTTTCTTGACTCTGTGTTGGTTTCTATACATTAGATGAAACAGCCACTTCTCCCAGTCTTGAAGGGTTGGCCTTGTGCAGGAGATGAATCTTACTGTTTAATCTTGCTCTAGCTTTTGGCTGTCTCCAAACTTTTGTGATTGTCTAAGAAGGCTATTTTATTTTTAATAGGTCTCAGTAGTTGAGAGTGTGCCAAGACCAGACAGTGTCCCAACTAGATTCAGGCTGATTGGAGGTCAGACCCTCAGACAACAGCTTTTAAATAATGCAAATATACAGAGTTGTGCAGGACCACATGCATAAGCCCCACTGGCCTGCAGAGCCAGGTGATCCAGAGGTGTTCCCTGGGCAGCAGTCACAAAAATCAGGGTTCCAGTTGCATACACAAGCTTTTTTCTGGGAGATGCGAATGAGCTATAATGAGGCAGAGGAAAAGTGCAAAGATGCTATCCACCTGCCTACATTCCCTGAGAGCATCTCCATAGATTTTAGTTGTGTGCCAAACCTGAAACCTGCCCCTAAGGCTGAAGCTCCAGAAGTAGCAACTAGGCTTCTTTCATGGAAAGGCTGGGGATGTGTTTCCGTCTGCTGTCTGTGCAATGCCCTGGGGATGGTAGCCTGCCAAAAACTGTCTCTTTGATTGTTACAGTCCCAGGGGACCCAGAAATGCAAGTGCCCCTGGCCATCAGAGCCAGGCAATCAAGGAGTATCCCTTGGATGGCATCTGCAAATACCAGGGACCCAGATATACCAAACACATGTAATAGCTCCCCGCTGAGAGATGCTGGCTCTCTGGACTGTGGCAGAGGGACAGTGTATAGATAGTGCCCACCATCTGACATCTCAGGAAATGTTTACAGTTGGCCTTTAGATGTGTGTTTAATTAGAAACCTGCCCATCAGGCTGTAACTATGATGATAAGCTAATAGCCTCTTTCCAGAAAGATTGAGCTCCTGGGACTGTTGCCTTTTGTTGTGCCCTGGGGGCGGTAGCTATTTAAGAACTCTTTCACTGTTGATTATAGTCCCGTGGGATGCATGAGTGTAAGCTCCACTGGCCACCAGAGCCAGGTGATGTAGAGGTGTCCCCTTTCAGCAGCCACAAAAATCAGGGTACTAGAGAAGGATATAAACTCCTTTCTGTAAGATACTAGCAAGCTGGAGTGAGGCAGAGGGAGAGTGAAAATATTGAATTCAGCAGCCTCTGTTATCATAGAGCCCCTCATTAGGTCCTTATAATGTGCCAAACCAGAAGCCTGCCCCTTAGGCCAAAGCTCTGGACAAGCACATAGGCCTCTTAAAAAAATGGTACTAATGAACCTAGTGGCAGGGCAGGAATAAAGACATAGACATTCAGAACGGACTTGAGGACATGGAGGTGGGGAAGGGGAAGCTGGGGTGAAGTGAGAGTAGCATCAACATATATACACTACCAAATGTAAAATAGTTAGCTAGTGGGAAGCAGCAGCATAGCACAGGAGATGAGCTCGGTGCTTTGCGATGACCTAGAGGGGTGGGATAGGGAGGGTGGGAGGGAGGCTCAAGAGGGAGAGGATATGGGGATATATGTATGCATATGGCTGATTCACTTTGTTGTACAACAGAAACTAACACAGTATTGTAAAGCAATTATACTCCAAAAAAGATTTAAAAAAAAAAAAAAAACTTCAAAAAAAAAAAAAAAGACTGAGGTGTGTTTCAGTCTGCTATCTGTGCAATTCCCTGGGAGTAGTAGTCAGCCAAGAACTATCTCTACAATTGTTACAGTGCCATGGGACCCACAAATACAAGTCCCCCTAGTCTCCAGAGCCAGGCAATGAAGGGGCATCCCCTGAGTGGCAGTCACAAAAAAATGGATCACCAGACATGTGCAGAAGCTTCCTGCTGGGAGATTTTGGTGTTCTGGAACATGGCAGAGAGAGAGTGCAAAGATGCTGCCCACTGGCTGGACTGAGGCACAGGGGGAATGCAATGAAGGCACTTGATAAAAGAAAGGAAAATGAAAAGAGGAAAAGAGAAAGAAAATTGAAAAATGAATAAAAGAGAAAAAGAAAAAAAAAGAAAAAGAAAAAGGAAAATAAAAAGTGGGGAAAAAAAAGATGGTACCTGCTGGTTTTAGTAAAGTGGAGAGAGCGTACAGAAGATGGCACCTACCAGCTGGAGCATAGATATGGCACCCATGGGAAAGGAAAAAAAGAAAGAAAGCAAAAGGAAAAAAATGGTGTCTGCTGGCTTTAGTAAGGCCTTAAGGCATCGAAAGAGTGGGAAGATGTCACCCACCAGCTTCTGTCCCTGGAGAGTATCCCAGCAGGCACCTGCCCCTTAGACAATTGCTTTAAAATTAGGAAATGAGTCTTTTTTCACATAAAGTCTGGGTACCTTTCAAAGGGCTGCTTCTGCACTGGATCCTAGGGTGGGTGAGTTTGTATGTGGGCCTTTTAAGGGACGTTCCTCAGTTTACCACGTGAGCTATGAGACCCTTTGGTTGTCAAAGCCAGAGGTTTTGGGCTCTCATCTCTCAGTTCCTGTTCTCAAAAGTTAGGGTGCCTGATTTGGGGTATTAACACTTTGCTCCTCAGGGAGAAATTCTGGGTTTTGAGCTCCCTCCCAATTGTAGGTCACTGCACTGGGGTTTATGATGAGATTATGTCTTAAACTTTCCTTAGTGCTAATCCCTGAACTGAGATCTGGATGCAAGCCATAGACACTGGTTTGTCTGTAGCATAGGATGAACAAAGGCCCCCTAACCACAGGATTCCTATTGTGAACCTACACTTGCCTCTGTTTATGTGACATGTTATTAATTGTATCAAGCCCAACAAAGACCCCCGGAAAAAATTTTTTTTTCAATTCAGAACTTTTAAACCATGTAATTTGTTGGCCCCAAATCTTGTAAAAGCATTTAACTCCTTGGACATCATCCCCATAAAATGGTTCATATACATTATATTAAAAATGTTTGCTTCTGAAAAAACAAAACAAAACATGGTCTGAAAGCATACATGCACCCCAATATTCATTGCAGCACTATTTACAATAGCAAGACATGGAAGCAACCTAAATGTCCATTGATAAAAGAATGGATAAAGAAGATGTGGTACATATATACAATGGAATATTACTCAGCCATAAGAAAGAATGAAATAATGCCATTTGCAGCAACATGGATGGACTTAGGGGTTGTCATACTGAGTGAAGTAAGTCAGAAAAAGAGAAATGTCATATGATATCCCTTACCTGCGGAACCTAGAAAGAAATGATACAAATGAACTTATTTACAAAACAGAAACAGACTCACAGACTTAGAGAACAAACTTATGGTTACTTACCAGGGGGAAGGATGGGGGGAAGGGATGTTTAGGGAGTTTGGGATCAACACGTACACACTGCTATATTTAAAATGAATAACCAGCAAAGACCAACTGTATAGCACAGGGAACTCTGCTCAATGTTATGTGGCAGCCTGGATGGGAGGGGAGTTTGGGGGAGAATGGATACATGTATATGTATGGCTGAGTCCCTTTGCTGTGCACCTGAAACTATCACAACATTGTTAATCAGCTGTACTCCAGTATAAAAAAGTTAAAAAAAAAGAAAACTTTCCTACCCACTTCCATGTGGTTTTCCTCTCCTTTGCCAGATGTGAAGTGGTTGCTCTGCCAGGTTTTAGGGTTTAAGAGGTAATTGTTCCATATATAGCAGTAAATTTAGTGTCTGCGGGAGGAGGTGAGTTCAGGATTTTCCTGTGTCTTCTTTATCTTGAACTGACACCAGTGTGAAGTTTTTAAATAACTAATTTTGTTTTTACTTGGTATAGGCCTATTTAAATTTTTTGTCTTCTTGAGTGAATTTCAGTAATTTGTGCCTTTCAGTAATTTCTGGAGTGATTCTTTTTCCACCATAACTTTCTAAATTTGATGGCATATAGTTTTCATAGTATTCTCTCATAATCTCCTGTATTTCTTAAGATGGGTAGCGATATTCTCTCTGTAATTCCTGATTTTAGTAATTTGAGTCTTCTCTTTTATTTTTCTTGATCAATCTAGCTAAATTTTTGCCAATTTTATTGTTTTTTTTCAGGAACCAACTTTTGGTTTAGCTGATTTTTCTCTTCTCTATTAAATTTACTTCTCAGTTTTTATCGTTCCTTTCCCTCTACTTACATTCATTTTAGTTTGTTCTTTTTCTAGTTTCTAAATATGGAAGATTAAGTTGTTGATTTAAGATCATTCTTTTTAAAGATTATTAACACACATTATTTTTCAGAGAAGTTTTGGGTTCACAACAAAATTGAGTGGAAAATACAGAAAGTTCACCACCTATTCCCTCTTCTTCCCCCATCCCACCCACAAGTTCTGCCACCACCAAAAAAGTGTGACACATTGGTTACAATCAATGAACCAATACTGATACATCATTATCAATCAAGGTTCATAGAAGACCTAAGACCATATCCATGGGTCAGGAGATTTAATATTTTTAAGATATCAGTTTTCTACTAACTGACCTATAGGGTCAATACAATCCCAATCAAAATCCCAGCAGGCTTCTTTGTAGAAATTCACAAGCAAATTCTAAAATTCATATGAAAATTCAGATACCCTAGAGTAACTAAAACAACTTGAAACAGAGGAATGAAATTGAAAGACTAATTCTACCTGATTCTAAAACAAGTATTTTCTTTCAATATTTTACAAGTATTCCTCTACTCCTTCTTGCTTACATTGTTTTTAATGAGAAATCTGCTGTTATTCTTCTCCCTGTGTCTCTACATGACATGTCTCTTTAACTCTGGCTGCTTCTGAGATTTTCTCTTATCTCACATTTTGAGCAATTTGATTATGCTATGCCTTGATTTCATTTTATTCTTGTACTTGCAATTTGTAGAACTTATTGGATTTCTGTGTTTAAACTTTTCATAAAATTTGGAAAATTTTTGTTCATTAGTCTACAAATCTTTTTTTCTGTCCTCCTCCCCCTTCTCTCTTTTGGGGACTGCACACATATATATTAGGTCAGTTGAAGTTGCTCACAGCTCATATTTTTTAAACAGCTCTATCCAGTTATAATTTACATGCCAAAGAATTCAAGAAAGTATATAATTCAGTGGTTTTTAGTATGTATGTCTGTGAATTGATATGGTAGTCTAAAAACATTGAGCTCTGATATTCTAAAAACATTGAGCTGTGTTTATTTTAAACGTATTTTTCTGTGTGCTTCATTTTGGATAGGTTGTTTTCCTCTGTTTTCAAGGTCACTAATTTTTTTTTTCTTTTGCAAAATGTAATCCACAAGTAGTCTCATCTAGTGTATTTTTCATTTCGGACATAAGAGTTTTCATATCTAGAAGTTTGATTTAGGAATTTTATGTATCCTCTATTGCTCTACTTAACTTTTTAAACATATAATGATTTAAAACATATAATAAGTTATAATGATTATTTTAATAACCTTGTTTGCTATTTCTAATGTCAGTTCTGCATCAGTTTTAATTGGTTAATTTTTTTCTTATCATTATATGTCTTGTTTTTCTGATTATAAATTATAAAATTCAGCTTTTGGATGATGAATATTTTCACATTTTTGTAAATATTTTTGTGCTATTTTTCTGGGATTTAGTTAAGTATTAGGAACAATATGATCTTTTTATTTTTGTTTGTTTGTTTGTTTTTAAGGTTTTGTTTGGTGGGACCAGAACAGCTTTTAATCTAGAGCTAGATTAACTTAGACAAAAGCTTCATGTGGGCCACCCTCTACCCAGTGGCCCATTTATTATGAAGCTTTTCCATGCTGAGTAGTGGGAATAGGTATATTCATGGTCTTGAATGATCACAAGTATCGTTTCTTCTAACATTTTAGGGTGATTCTTTCTCCACTCTTGGGTATTTTTTTCGTATTCATGCCCTCATTAGTACTCAGCTAAATATTCCAGGGGGACTCTCTGCAGATCTCTGATGTTTTCTCTATATGCATCTTTCTCATCCTTGGTACTCTTTCCTGCAAACTCTGTCTTGTTCTCTCCAGACTCCCACCTCTGATATTCACATCAGGGATTCTTCCATGTTCCATCTGAGTTCCTCCTTCCTGTATTGCTGCCTAGAAACTCTCTCAAAGCTTTAACTTGGAGGTAACCATAGCATGCACCCCATTTGTTTTCTTCCATCAAGGATCACTGTCCTTCATTACTTGATGGCCAGTGTCTTCAAAACCTTTACCTTTTGTCCAGTTTTTTGGTTGTTTCAGCCAGGAAGGTAATCAGGTCTCTTTTCTTCAGTTTTGGCCAGAGACAGAAGTGTCTTCTTCATTGATTTTTACTGGAGCTTTTACTTGAATAATATGAAATTAGACTACATGGTGAGAAGCATAAAAGCAATTAATAAACCTCCAATTTTTCATAGTATTTTATTCACTTATCTATATCAGAATAAAATTATTTTTCACGTTTATAAAGAAACTATATTACTTTTGTTTAAAAAAAAAAAAAAAAAAACCTTATACTTTGAGTCAGTCTGACTCAGCCAGTCAGTCACAGTGTGAAAAATCATGACTAATATCAGTCTCACATTTAAAAAATTTTCATCAAAACTCATCAACTTCATTTTTCATGTTCCTCAGTAGTAGCTGTTAATGCTCTCTGACTACAAAAACAGATGATATGTATGCATGATGAAAAGCAAATTAGTATTTTCTACTCAGTCTGAAATAAGGTACACTCTTGTCTATGCTGTTCAGTAGGCCCAACACCTACTGGTCACAGTTAGGTCTTTTTAAAATACGTTTATTCTAGTATTAAACATTTTGATTAGAACTTTTATGTCATGAGCTTTTCAATAACCTTTGTTTTTTAAAGAAAAAAATGTAACATTAAACTCAGCAGTAGCTGGCCTAGATGCTAAAATGATGATACAATATTTATATTATATTAAGAAGTGTCCTCTATAATGCAATTCACTTTTTGAGCATTTGTCCATATATTAACATTGCTGGGTGACACTGAAGCCCTTTCTATACTTCATATTCAGCAATTTAAGCTTTGGCTCAATCTGTGTAGGCAGTGACTGGAAGGAATTTTCAGATGCTGATGGGTTGTTGGGAAGACAGGGACTTATAAAAGAAGAAAAGGATGGAAGCTAGGTCACTGTTCATTCTGTGTACTGAAGATTATGCTAAATCAAAAGAAGTTGCTATATGTCTGACCTCTACATAGAGACAGAGATAAACCTTAAAATTTTATTTTATTGTTGAAACCTGAAAATTAAAATCAAGAATGATAAAGGCAGGCCTAGACTAACATTCAAGAAAAAAATTCGTGTTTCTTAATCATCTTTGGTTATCTCTTGCAATGCCATCAAATTTATATAACAGAGAGGTGCACAAAGGTCATTTGCTTAAATTTTAATTGGAGACTTATGAACATATCTCTAATTTTTTCATAGTATATATAAATGATGATTTAAAAATTGCTGAAATATGCTCTTTTTATTGAGCTAAAATTAAATATGTTTCATTTCTAAAAGGGGCCAGAATGTAGAAAAAATTTTGCTTTAAATAGTGATCAAGTATTAATAGATCATTTCATATTAAACACATAGAAATAAATTGCCTTTCTCTTAAACATGTTTTATGTTGATCAAAGTTTTGATGGTTGAACTGCATTTTATATTTAGGCCTTAACGTTGGGTATATTTAAAGTTAAAATAACTTTATTTATAACAGTTCCTTGAGTTTATTGAATAGTTCACACACTGATTCAATATTCCTTTGCTTTGGTACATGGGTGAGTGTTATTCTACAGTTGATCATGTATAAACTTGTTTTTGTGTATTTCCTGACAGTGTTTAGTAATTTTATCTGTAGAAGACTCATATACTACATACTAGTTCTTAATTTCTCATTAAATCTCTTTATTAATTCAATGTAGGAATTTAAGAATTTCAGCATTAACTTGAGAGAGTTTATTATTTTAAAAAAGACACCTTAAAGAGGAAACAATTCCATATGTCTTTTGTCTTGTTTTCATTTCTTGTGTTTCTTTGATGCCATGCGCCAGTGCTGGCTCTCTGAGAGCCAGACACAAAATGAGAGTGACATGTTGAACACATGGATATCAAGGATGTGGTTACCTTAGCAACAGGAAGCATATTAAAGTCTTCAGAACTTCCATTCCTACTCCTGGGACATTTCAGAGTTTCAGATACTGTAAATACTGGTGAATATGACGTCTATAAAAGACAGCACAAACATTAAAGTATTATAATGTAAAAATGACCCAAGTTTTTCTCACAGGACCAAGTTAGTGATTTATAATTCACTCCCTCCCTGAGAACAGTTTAGTGGTGGTCTAAGCCAAAGGAGGAACAACACTTCTAGACCTTATATTCTATAAAAGTAGAAGCTACATTAAGTTTCATGGATTTACACACATCCATAGAATTTGAAGTTCTTAGGTTTTGAAAGATTTGTTAGATTAACGTTAATTTTAATTCCTTTTTGAGTGATAAAGTGCATTAAGATTCTGAATTACTATAGAAATGACATTGGGAGGATCCTCCATAGAGATTAGAGACTTTCAAAAATATAGTGAAAGTAGGTTTGCTCTTGTAGATAATTGAACTATGAGAATTTGATCTGTCACGGAGAAGAAGGCCCTTCTGAAGTTTTGCCAAGGTAAAAATAACATTTCTCTTTAGCAACCAAATGCTATCTTCATCACTACTGGCTACCTCAAAAAAACTCCTGTTTGTGTTTTAATGCTAATAATGGAAAACATTCTAAATCTATCTATCCATTTTTTACCAAATTAATTTATTACTTTCTCTTGATGATATTCTTCTTTGTCATTATATTTGTGCTGTCCTCTAGTTGAAAAATCTAATAGTACTTTTCCATAGGGAAAATCTCTCTCTCTCTCATATTCTCTTTACCTCTTTCTATTTATCTGATTGTATATTAAATTGTCCATGCTACTCACACACATGAAGTCAATTGACCCTTTTTCTCTGTGAAAAAGAATTTGGTTCTTAAATTTGTTAAACAGTGTGGTATGTTTGAACCATTGATTTCTCATATTACTTGCATTTTAGCCAACATTTTCATTGTTAGAAGACTCAGTGATGAATCAACTATGATCTAGCACTTTTTGATAAGTCTGTATGACAAATAACACCTAATATCTCAGACAAAGAGTTTATATGCTCACTCTCTATTCATCTAAACTTTTTGAGTTTGAACCTTAGAGAAGTTAAATCATCTTAAAGCAAAGGGCCTAGGACCTATTATCCCAACTCACGTCATAAATCTCTTCACTGATTTATGACTTACTGTTATGTTATGCTATCAGGATTTATGGAAGATCAATACAAGAATCACCTACTTGAAATATGGTCTGTGTCTTTACAAAACTTAACTTCAAAATTTTAGCCACTGTTATACAAGAAATCACACAATAGATGTTTTTCTTAATTAACATTCAGAAATTTTCATCTCTGTCAATTTATTTGTGTATTTCTTTTGTCAGAAAATGACAGCTGTATAAATCAATATGTCTTTTAAAAAATTTTAGCACTCAGGAATTGTAAACAGTTTGGCGAGCTGTGATATCACTTGTTGAGTATATACTGTATATCATACCCAGTTCTAAGTATCTTATGCGTATCGACTCTAGGTCTCAAAACTACTCTGGGAGATTGGAACTATTCTTATCTCCATTTTACAGAGGAGGATATTGGGGTAAAAAGAGGGACACACATGTTGTAAGTAATGGAGGCAGGGCCTAAATTAAGACAGTGTGACTCTTGGGATTGTTTTTTTAATGACCAAGCACCTGCCTCTGAGGTAGTGATGAAGTGAGCCTGCTTCCTCTTTTCTCCTTCTGTCTATGTCTGACAGGCACCATAATAAGAATAGAGGTTCTAAAAGCCCTGTTTCTGAACCAGCAGAAACATCATGTGGGAACTTGTTGGAAATGCAAATTCTTAGGCCCCAACCAAGACCGCCCGAATCAGAAACTTGGGGGTGGGGGTCTGCAATGCATGTTTCAACACACCCTCCTGAGGACTCTGCTGCACTTAAACGTCTAAAAACCACTGGCGGTAAGAAAGAATAAGAGAATTTTGGTGGTAGATGTCTGTGAATTCAAATCCTGCACCCAATGCTCTGTAGTTGTGTGATTTGAATGTATTAATTAACCTTTCTGAGTTGACTTCCTGATAAATGAAACCAAGATAAGTCTGTTGGGTTTTTTGTGAAGATTAGCTATTGCTTCCTATTCAATTTTACTGTCTCTCATCATACTTAATGTTACATATTGACCATGATCTTGTGTTAAAAAGATATAGAATTAAATAAATAAAATAAAAATATTAGGTTCAGCATCATATAATAAATCACAGACACTGAGTACTATGTAAAACTTTCATATATCGTCACACTTTATGTCATTATACTTATAAAAATTTAAAATTATATATATGTATAATTTTTATAGCACACTCTGACATATTTCCATTTATCAAGTTAAGGAATCATTGTTATCATCATCATAGGTAATGGAATATTAGAAGCAGTTATTTTCATACATGCCTCTTACTATACTTTCAGTCCTGATTAAATGTAGACTATTTTATATATGAGTATTTACATTTTTTGGTTAGCATCTCTTAACATTGAATGAAAAAGTTAGAAAGCATTAAATCTAATACATTTAACCCATTTATAGTGGTAAATCAAAATTGATAATCTGTCCTATCCTATCGCAGGAGGTACTATCAATATAACATTTCAAGCATGAATAGATGAATTGGTGTTTTACCTCTTTCTATTGGTATAACTTAGAACATATTGGTAGTGGCTAAAAGTTATCATCATCCAATGTCGGCTTGCTACCCAGGGAGAAGTGAATTGT